>NC_011125.1:0-16442 GCF_922984935.1 Meles meles | reverse complement strand
GAGTATGTAGTTGCGTTGGAATTTTAGGCGATTAATAGTGGGGAAATCACATCTATAGATAGCCTTTTTGAGATAAAGATTTTTATGAACTGATAATAGAATGGAAAATTAATGTGAGCAACGCAAGACACGTAACTTCTGATTTATGTTGCATGTGTTTAGTTCTGTTTTTGGGGTTTGGCAGGACAATTATGAGCATTTGTATACTTTTGAAGTTATGGGGGGTAAGGGGGGTTTGGTTTAGTTAATTTCTATCTATTGGATGTGTGTGTGTATGTGTATGTGTGTATGTGTGTATGTGTATGTGTATGTGTGTATGTGTGTATGTGTGTGTATGTGTATGTGTATGTGTGTATGTGTGTATGTGTGTGTATGTGTATGTGTATGTGTATGTGTGTATGTGTGTGTATGTGTATGTGTATGTGTATGTGTGTATGTCCTGTAACCATTGACTGAATTGCACCTTATGGTTGTGCGATGCGGATAAATGATGAAGTTAAAGTCCAGCTACAAGTTATCTGCCTGTTACGAGGCCTTTATGGCCATAGCTGAGTGATACCAGTTCTCCCCCCCCCCAAAAATAAGAGATACCAAATGCATGACACCACAGTTATGTGTGATCATGGGCTGATTAGTCATTAGTCCATCGAGATGTCCCATTTGAAGGGTTAGTAGGATTGGATTGAGGACTATCATGGCCCTGAAGTAAGAACCAGATGCCAGGTATAGTTTCAGTATAGAAACCCCCACATTCGATGGGCCCGGAGCGAGAAGAGGTATACGTCGTACAAGGATTGATGGTTTCTCGAGGCTTGGTGATCAAGCTCGTGATCTAAGTGAAGTGCACTTATGTCATATCAACCACTATATGTACATGCTTATATGCATGGGGCAAACCAGTAATGCACGACGTACATAGGGGAGGGAAGAAGGTGCGTACTGAGAAAATGCTGTAGGTATTGTTAAATGTATGAATTGAAAAATGATTAGGTGAGAGAAGCAGGGAATAGTTTAGTTAGAATATCAGCTTTGGGTGCTGATGGTGGGGCTATTGTCTCTTCCTTGAGTCTTAGGGAGGTGTCTTTCTCCATTTTTGGTTTACAAGACCAAGGTAATTATTATACTACAAAGACTCTTCATTTTAGTAAGTTATTTTCGATAATGCTGGTGGCTGGTATTAAGATTAGGAGGATTGTAAAGTAGAGGATGGATGCTAGTTGGCCGATGGCAATGTATGGGTATTCTACTGGTTGGCCTCCGATTCATGTTAAGGTGAAGAGGTCTGCAACTAGTAATCAGAATAGGCATTGACTTAGTGGGCGGAATATTATACTTCGTTGTTTTGAGGTATGTAGTAATGGGATGATAGCTAGGATTAGGATAGAGAAGATTAGGGCTAACACCCCTCCTAGTTTGTTTGGGATAGATCGTAGGATTGCGTATGCGAATAAGAAATACCATTCGGGCTTGATATGGGGTGGTGTATTAAGTGGGTTGGCGGGGGTGTAGTTGTCTGGGTCTCCTAATAGGTCGGGTGAAAATAGCACTAGGATTATGAGCATTAGTATTAGGAGTAAAACCCCTAGGATATCTTTGATAGTGTAATATGGATGGAATGGGATTTTATCAGAATTGGAGGGGATTCCAGAGGGGTTATTGGATCCTGTTTCATGGAGAAATAGTAAATGGATTACTGCTAAGGCAAGAATGATGAATGGTAAGATGAAGTGGAAGGCAAAGAATCGTGTGAGGGTGGCTTTATCTACTGAGAACCCCCCTCAGATTCATTCTACGAGGTTGGTTCCAATGTATGGGATAGCTGACAATAAGTTAGTAATTACGGTTGCTCCTCAAAAAGACATTTGTCCTCATGGTAAAACGTAACCTATGAATGCAGTTGCTATCACTGTAAATAATAGGATGATGCCGATATTTCATGTCTCAGGAAATATATAGGATCCGTAGTATAGGCCTCGTCCTACATGTAAGAACAAGCAGATAAAGAATATGGAGGCTCCATTAGCGTGTATATATCGAATGATTCAACCATAGTTGACGTCTCGGCAAATATGTGTGACTGATGAGAAAGCGGTGGTGGTGTCTGGTGTGTAATGTATGGCTAGGAATAAACCTGTAAGAATTTGTAGGATTAGGCAGATCCCGAGGAGGGAACCAAAGTTTCATCATGCTGAGATATTGGATGGTGCGGGTAAGTCAATAAATGAGTTGTTGATGATTTTGATTAGTGGGTGTGATTTACGAATGTTGGTCATTAATGTTCTTATAGTTGAAATACAACAGTGATTTTTCATGTCACTAGTCATGGTTAGATTCCATGTAGGAATAATGATGACGTATATTGTATTCATTCTAAGTGTTGTTTTCGTAGTTAGTTTTGTAGGATTTTCTTCAAAACCTTCTCCTATCTACGGTGGGTTGGCTTTAATTATTAGTGGGGCTGTTGGTTGTGGGATTGTCTTAAGTTTTGGGGGCTCTTTCTTGGGGTTAATGGTGTTTTTAATTTATTTAGGTGGTATACTTGTTGTATTTGGGTATACTACGGCTATGGCTACTGAGCAGTATCCTGAGGTTTGGGTTTCTAATAAAGCTGTTCTAGGAGCTTTTGTTGTTGGTTTATTGTCTGAGTTATTGATGGCTTGCTATATCTTGAAGGGAGATGATGTTGAGGTGGAGGTTGTGTTAAAATTTAATGGGGCTGGTGATTGAGTTATTTATGATACAGGTGACTCAGGGTTCTTTAGTGAAGAGGCTATGGGAATTGCGGCTTTATATAGTTATGGGACTTGATTGGTTATTGTTACTGGTTGGTCTCTTCTTATCGGGGTATTGGTGATTATGGAGGTTACTCGTGGAAATTAAGTACTAGTAAGCTAAGGACTAGAGTAAGGATGAAAGATATGAAGTATAACTTGATTAGGCCCTTTTGGTTGGAAATGGTTATTGAGGATTTTATTTGAAATTGAGAGATAGATTTAGGTAATGTTTTTTCTAGCCAGATTATATCTAGTAATATTGTTGCTGACTTTTGGCTCATGAGTAGGTTTATTTTGGGTATTAGGCGGTGGAAGATGGTGGGGAAGTAGCCTAGTATGTTTGAAAATGTAAACAGATTTGATGGGTGTTTAAACTTTAGGCTTTGTATTGTAAGGCTAAGTTCTAGTGCCAGGATGAAGCCCAAGATGGTTACAGTAAGAGCCGTGGTTTTAAGATAATGAGGCATAGTTATCTGTGGGATGGTAGTGGGTGTAATATTGTGGGAGATTAAAAATCCTGCGAGAATGCTCCCGAGTAGAAGGCGTTTAATGGAGTTAATTAGGAGTGGATTGTTCTCGTTGATTATGATAGTTGGGCTAAAGCGAGGTTGTCCTAGTAGTGCGAAGAATATAATTCGGGTGCTGTAGGCGGCTGTTATGGAGGTGGCGACGAGAGTAATTAGTAGGGCTCAGGCGTTGGTATACGACGTGTTGGCAGTTTCAATGATTAGGTCTTTGGAGTAGAATCCAGTTAGGAAGGGCATACCTGTAAGTGCTAGGCTTCCGACGATTAGGGAGGTGGTGGTGAATGGTAGTACCTTGAATAGGCCTCCTATTTTTCGGATATCTTGTTCATCGTTTAGGCTGTGGATGATTGAGCCTGAGCATAAAAATAGTATAGCTTTGAAGAATGCGTGCGTGCAGATATGGAGGAATGCTAGGTAAGGTTGGTTAATGCCAATAGTTACGATTATTAGTCCTAGTTGACTTGAAGTGGAGAAAGCTACGATTTTTTTGATATCATTCTGTGTTAGAGCACAGATTGCTGTGAATAGGGTTGTTATTGCTCCTAAACATAGTGTGATAGATTGTATGGCTTTGTTGTGCTCTATTAAGGGGTAAAATCGGATTAGGAGGAATACCCCGGCTACGACTATTGTGCTTGAGTGTAATAGGGCTGATACAGGAGTGGGCCCTTCTATAGCTGAGGGTAGTCATGGGTGGAGCCCAAATTGGGCGGATTTTCCAGTGGCTGCTAGTAGTAGGCCTATGAGAGGGATGTTTAGGTTTTCGTGGTTGGTTATAAAGATCTGTTGTAGATCTCATGTGTTTAGATTAGATAGGAATCAGGCTATGGCCAGGATGAACCCTACGTCTCCGATGCGATTATACAGGACGGCTTGTAGTGCGGCGGTGTTTGCGTCTGTTCGTCCATATCACCAGCCGATAAGTAGAAAGGATATAATTCCTACTCCTTCTCAACCGATGAAAAGTTGAAACATATTATTAGCAGTAACTAAAATTATTATGGTGATGAGGAATAGAAGTAAGTATTTGAAAAATCGGTTAATGTAAGGGTCTGAGTGTATGTATCATATTGAGAATTCTATAATTGATCATGTGTCAAATAATGCTACTGGAATGAAAATTATTGAGAAGTAGTCTAGTTTGAAGCTGAGGGATATTTTTATGGTTTGGATCGTAATTCAGTGTCAGTTTGAAATTATTATATCTTGTCCCATATGAAGGAAAATTATTGTGGGGATTAAACTGATTATGAAAGCATAGGAGACAGTGGTTTTTACGTATTGGGGGTAGAGTTTATTGGTGTATACAGTGGTATTGGTCATTATGATTGGGATAGTAAGTATGAATAGTGTTACTAGAATTGAGGAGGAAAATAGATTGATTACTTTTATTTGGAGTTGCACCAATTTTTTGGTTCCTAAGACCAATGGATTACTACTATCCTTTAAAAGTTGAAAAAGCCATGTTTTTATACATGGAAGCATGAGTTAGCAGTTCCTGCGTAATTCTTTTTCGGTAAATAAAAAGGGTTAAGCTTTTATTGTTAGATTCACAATCTAATGTTTTTGTTAAACTATATTTACAGTAAATGGGTCCTAGGATAAGTTTAGGGTTAAGTGAGAGGAGTAGTAAGGGTAATAAGTGGAGAGCTATTAGGGAATTTTCTCGTGTAAAGGATGGTTTGATGTTTTTGATGTGATGTGTATATTTTCCGCGTTGTGTAGTAATTAATATATACAGGGAGTATAAGGCTGTAATGGTGATGTTAATTCCTATTAGAAGGATAGTGATGTTAGATCATGAAAATGAGGCAATTACTACAAATAATTCCCCTACTAGATTAATTGTGGGGGGCAGAGCCAGGTTAGTCAGGCTAGCAAGTAGTCATCATGCGGCTATTAATGGGAGGAGTGTTTGTAGGCCTCGTGCAAGGATTATGGTACGACTGTGGATGCGTTCATAGTTGGAGTTGGCTAAACAGAATAATATAGATGATGTTAGACCATGGGCAATTATTAGGGCTGTTGCTCCTATGTAGCTTCATGGGGATTGGATGAGAACTGCTATAATTACTAGGGCTATATGGCTAACGGAAGAGTAGGCAATTAGAGATTTTAGGTCTGTTTGGCGTAGACAAATGGAGCTTGTTATAATTATTCCTCACAAAGATAATATCATGAAAGGATAAGCTATGAGGTTGGTCAGTGGATTTAATAATATAGTAATACGTATTATTCCATAACCACCTAGTTTAAGGAGTACGGCAGCGAGGACCATGGATCCGGCGATGGGGGCTTCTACGTGGGCTTTTGGGAGTCATAGGTGGAGGCCATATAGAGGTATTTTTACTATGAATGCTATCATACATGCTAGTCATAGTAGGGCGTTGGATCATGAATTTGACAGTGGTTGTGCCCAGTATTGGATTACTAATAGGTTTAGGGTACCTAGGTTATTTTGGGCTCATAGTAGTGCGATTAGAAGGGGTAGGGAGCCCACTAGGGTATAAAATAGGAAGTATAGGCCAGCGTTTAGGCGTTCTGTTTGATTACCTCATCGGGTAATAATAACAAGTGTTGGCATTAATGTGGCTTCAAATAGGATATAAAATATAATTAGTTCTGTTGCGGTAAATGTTATGATTAAAAATAGTTGTAGTATAATTAATATTGTAATGTAGAGTTTTTTTCGGGTGAGGGTTTCTTTTGACAGGTGATGTTGGCTTGCTATGAGTATTAATGGTAGAAGCCATGTAGTGAGTATTAGGAGGGGTGCTGATAAAGAGTCTACAAAAAATAGTAGTGAGAAATTTAGGTTATTATCTGCGAGTTGATTAAGGTATGTAAGGCTGATAAGGCTAATTAATATACTGTGAGCTGTTGTATTAATTCAGATTATATTAGGTTTTGATAATCATGCTAGGGGAATTAATATTATAGTGGGGACAATGATTTTTAGCATTGTAGTAGATTTAGGTTTTGTACATAGTCGGTTCCATATGTATTGGAGATTATTACTAATAGAGATAATCCTAAGGCTGCTTCACAGGCTGCGAATACAAGGAGGATGATGGGAGCTATGCTAGCTAATGTGAGGTGATTAACTAGAATAGTTACTGCTATTATAGTAAAAAGTGATAGTATTATACCTTCTAGGCAAAGTAGGGAGGATATTAGGTGGGATCGGTAGATGAGTAGTCCTATGAAGGATAGAGAGAAAGCTAGGAGGATATTAATATAGACTATGGACATTTGATAATTGTAATGTAGATTACAGTCTAATGAGTCGAAATCATTTATTTTGATTAAACTAATTATCACTATTCATTTCATTCTAGGCCTTCTTCAGCTCATTCGTAGGCTAGGCTTGTTGCTAACAGGAGAATTAGCAGTAGCGCCGTGGCGAGTGTTGTATTTAAGTTGCTTGATTGTGAGGCTCATGGTAGTGGTAGGAGTAGAGCGATTTCTAAGTCAAATAGAAGAAATGTGATAGCTACTAGGAAGAATTTTATGGAAAAAGGTAGGCGTGCTGATCCTAGGGGGTCAAAGCCGCATTCGTAAGGACTTGCTTTTTCGGTATAGATGTTTAATTGGGGGAGTCAGAATGCGATTAGGACAAGTAGGGATGCTAGTGATACGTTAATGAGGAGGGTTAATAGTATGTTTATTACTTCTCTCTGGTTTATTACCAGAACTTGTTGATTGGAAGTCAACTGTACTTGTTAATACTAGAGAAATAAGACCCTCATCAATAAATGGAGACGTAAAGGAATAGTCATACTACGTCTACGAAATGTCAATATCAAGCAGCTGCTTCAAAACCAAAATGGTGACTAGATGTAAAATGATAGTTTAGCTGGCGTAGGAAACATACGATGAGGAAGGTAGACCCGATGATAACGTGAAGACCATGGAATCCTGTGGCCATAAAGAATGTAGAGCCATAAACTCCATCAGAGATTGTGAATGATGTTTCATAATACTCTGAGGCTTGTAAAAGGGTGAAATATAAGCCTAGAGAGATTGTAATAAATAGTGCTTGAAGTATATGTTTACGGTAACCCTCTATCAAGCTGTGATGGGCTCAGGTAATGGAGACTCCAGAGGCTAGGAGAACTGAGGTGTTAAGTAGTGGGACTTCTAGTGGGTTTAGGGGTGTGATACCTGTAGGTGGTCAGCATCCTCCTAATTCGGGGGTCGGTGCTAGGCTTGAATGGTAGAAGGCCCAGAAGAAACCTGCAAAGAAGAAAACTTCTGACACGATAAAAAGGACTATTCCGTATCGCAAGCCTTTCTGGACTGTGGGGGTGTGATGACCTTGAAATGTTCCTTCTCGGATAATGTCTCGTCATCATTGGTATATAGTTAATAGATTAGTTGTTATACCAAGAGTCAAGAGGTAGATTGAATTAAAATGGAATCATATTACTAAGCCTGATGTTATGAGGAGGGCGGAGAGGGCTCCTGTTAGAGGTCATGGGCTTGGGTTGACTATGTGGTATGAATGGGCTTGGTGGGTCATTAAGTGTTGTCATGTAGATATAAGCTTACTAATAAGGTGAAGACGTAGGCTTGGATAAGGGCTACTGCAAATTCTAGGATGGTTAGAAGAATTAGGATAATAAAGGTTACTATGGCTGTGGCAGTGCTAATGTTTATTAGGGCTAAAGTGGCACTTCCAATCAGATGAATCAATAGGTGACCTGCAGTAATATTTGCTGTTAATCGCACGGCTAGGGCTATTGGTTGGATGAATAGGCTAATAGTTTCAATGATAATAAGTATAGGAATTAGAAGTAGTGGTGTTCCTTGTGGTAGGAAGTGGGCTAAGGATGCCTTTGTTTTATGTCGGAACCCAACAATTACTGTTCCTGCCCATAGGGGGATAGCTATACCTAAGTTTAGGGACAGTTGAGTAGTAGGGGTAAATGAGTGAGGTAATAGACCTAGTAAATTGGTAGAGCCAATAAATAGGATTAAGGATATTAATATTAGTGCTCAAGTTTGACCTTTTTGGTTGTGGATGGACAGCATTTGCTTGGATGTTAGTTGTACTAGTCACTGTTGGATAGAGATTAATCGATTATTGATTAGTCGATTCGGTGAGGGGAATAGAATACTTGGGAATATAATGATTATAACAACAATAGGGAGTCCTATTATTGTTGGGGTAATGAAAGAGGAAAATAGATTTTCGTTCATTTTTTTTCTCAAGGTGTGATAGTTTTTGGCACAGATACTAGTTTTTGTTCAGGGTTTTCTGGAAAGTTATATTTTGATACTTTTAGTTGAAATATAATAAATAAGGTAATAATTATTGATAAGATTGTGATTGGTCATGTTGAAGTATCTAGTTGTGGCATATCATTGAGGAGAGGTTTGCTCTCAATCTTTAACTTAAAAGGTTAATGCTGTATAGCTTCTCAATGAGTTTATAGTATTGAGGCGGATCATTTTTCAAAATGGGATAGGGGTACTAGTTCAAGTACGATTGGCATGAAACTATGATTGGAACCACAGATTTCTGAACATTGGCCGTAATATAATCCTGGCCGTATGGCTATAAGGGTTGTTTGATTAAGGCGTCCTGGAATAGCATCGGTTTTTAATCCTAGTGATGGTACGGCTCATGAGTGTAATACGTCTTCAGAGGAGATTAATATACGAATGGTTATTTCTATTGGAAGGACTACTCGGTTGTCCACTTCTAATAGTCGAAGTTCCCCGGGTTTTAGTTCTTGGGTTGGAATTATGTAAGAGTCAAAGTTTAAGTCTTCATAGTCCGTGTATTCGTAACTTCAGTATCATTGGTGACCCATGGTTTTTACGGTTAGGGAAGGATTATTGATTTCATCTATTATGTAGAGAATTCGTAGTGAGGGTAAGGCGATTAGGATTAAGATGATAGCAGGTAGGATAGTCCAAACTGTTTCAACTTCTTGGGCATCCATAGTACTAGTATGGGTTAATTTAGTTGTTAACATTAATGAAATGATATATAGGACTAAGGAGCTAATTAGGAATACGATTATTAACGTATGGTCATGGAAGTGTAGAAGTTCTTCTATAATAGGGGAAGTTGCATCTTGAAGACCTATTTGGAAGGGATATGCCATAGAGATATAAAGGATTTTCACCTATAATTTGACTTTGACAAAGTCATGTAATTTTTACTAATACCTCTTTATCGAGAAAGACATAGTGGTTATGACATTGGCTTGAAACCAGTTTTGGGGGGTTCGATTCCTTCCTTTCTTATTTTGATAATACATAGGTTGGCTCTTCAAATGTGTGATATGGGGGAGGGCATCCATGTAGTCATTCAACGTTTGTTGAGGTGAGTTCTACCGTTAGTACTTCTCGTTTGGATGCGAAGGCTTCTCAGATTATGAAAATTATCAGTATAACTGCTGTTAATGAGATAAATGAGCCTATAGAGGAGACTGTATTTCATGCTGTGTAGGCATCTGGGTAGTCGGAGTATCGTCGAGGTATACCTGATAAACCTAGGAAATGTTGTGGAAAGAATGTGGTATTGACTCCTACAAATATAATTGTAAAGTGAATTTTTGCTCAAACATCATTTAGTGTATATCCTGTAAACAGTGGGAATCAATGAACGAATCCACCTATGATTGCAAATACTGCTCCCATTGAAAGGACATAGTGAAAATGTGCTACTACGTAGTATGTATCATGAAGAACAATGTCTAGCGATGAGTTTGATAGGACGATACCTGTTAAGCCTCCTACTGTAAACAGGAAGATAAACCCTAGGGCTCATAATATGGCCGGTGATCATTTAATATTGCCCCCATGTAAAGTGGCTAGTCAGCTAAATACCTTAACCCCTGTGGGAATAGCAATAATTATGGTAGCTGAGGTGAAGTATGCTCGTGTGTCGACGTCTATTCCTACAGTGAACATGTGGTGGGCTCACACAATGAACCCTAAGAAACCGATGGATATTATTGCTCAGACTATTCCTATATAGCCGAATGGTTCTTTTTTCCCTGAGTAATAGGTGACAACATGTGAAATGATTCCAAATCCTGGTAGGATTAAAATGTATACTTCAGGATGTCCGAAAAATCAGAATAGATGTTGGTAAAGAATGGGATCCCCTCCTCCAGCAGGGTCGAAGAAGGTTGTATTTAGGTTTCGGTCTGTTAGTAGTATAGTAATACCAGCCGCTAATACTGGTAGAGATAGAAGTAAGAGTACGGCTGTAACTAGTACGGATCATACGAATAAGGGAATTTGGTATTGTGATATTGCAGGTGGTTTCATGTTAATAATGGTAGTGATAAAATTAATGGCTCCTAGGATAGATGAGACACCAGCTAGGTGAAGAGAGAAAATTGTTAAATCTACAGATGCTCCTGCATGTGCCAAGTTTCCTGCTAGAGGAGGATATACAGTCCATCCTGTTCCTGCACCTGCTTCTACTATGGAGGAGGCTAAGAGAAGAAGAAAGGAGGGAGGTAGGAGTCAGAAACTTATATTATTTATTCGGGGGAAAGCTATGTCGGGTGCGCCAATTATTAGGGGGACTAATCAGTTTCCAAAGCCTCCAATTATGATGGGTATAACTATAAAGAAGATTATTACGAAGGCATGGGCTGTCACGACTACATTGTAGATCTGATCGTCTCCCAATAAAGTGCCGGGTTGACCTAATTCAGCACGAATTAGTAGACTAAGAGCAGTACCTACTATCCCAGCTCATGCACCAAATAGAAGGTAAAGGGTACCAATATCTTTATGGTTTGTGGAAAATAGTCATCGATTTATGAACATAGGTAAAATGGCTGATAAAAGCATTAGACTGTAAATCTAAGAATAGGGGTTTAGCCCCCTTTTTGCCAAGCTCTGTAGTGAAATATCACGTTGAATTGCAAATTCAAAGAAGCAGCTTCAACCTGCCGGGGCTTCTCCCGCCTTTTTTTCTTTGCGGCGGGAGAAGTAGATTGAAGCCAGTTGACTAGGGTATTTAGCTGTTAACTAAAGTTTCGTGGGATGGTAGCCCACCAATCTAGGAAGGGCTTAGCTTAATTAAAGTGACTGATTTGCGTTCAGTAGATGTGAGATGTACTCTTGCAGTTCTTAGGGTGAGATCAGAAGTTAAGTGAGTAGCACTTGCTTAGGGCTTTGAAGGCTCTTGGTCTTTTTAACCTAAACTTCTATAATAGTGCTAGTGCTATTGGGGTGAGGGGTAAAAGTATAGTTGAGATTACAATTAGTGGTGGTAAGAAGGTTATATTTTTTGTATTCTCAAATTGTCATTTTATTTTTATGATATTTGTTGAGGGGAATATGGTGAGTGCGGTCGCATAGGTCAGTCGTATGTAGAAGTATAGGTTTAATAGGGCTGTTATTGCTATGAATATTGGTGCGATGATTATATTATTTTTTGTGAGTTCATGGATGATTATTCATTTGGGGATGAAGCCTGAGAGGGGAGGGAGGCCTCCTAGTGATAGTATGACTATTAGGATGAGTGATGTAATTAGTGGGAATTTATTTCATGTATGGGATAGTGATAGTGTAGTTGTGGATGTGCTGAGTATAAATAATATAAATGTCCCGAGAGTTATTGTAATATAAATTGCTAGGTTTAGGGCTATTAGGGTTGGGCTATATGCTGTTACAGCGATTATTCATCCTATATGGGCAATTGATGAGTATGCTAGGATTTTTCGTAGTTGGGTCTGATTAAGGCCTCCTCAGCCTCCTACTAGGACAGATGTTATAGCTATGATTGTTAATAGGTTTGGGTTAATGGAGGGAGAGATTTGGTATAGGACGGATAGGGGAGCGATTTTCTGTCATGTTAATAGGACTATTCCTGATGATAATGGAATTCCTTGGGTCACTTCAGGTACTCAGAAGTGAAAAGGAGATAGTCCTAGTTTTATTGCTAGGGCGATTGTTATCATGTTTGATGTGATTAAATTGGGGGTATTCAGTATTGTTCATTGTCCTGATAGTAGTAAATTGGTGATAATACCTAATATAAGGAGTATAGATGCGGTGGCTTGGGTTAGGAAATATTTTGTTGATGCTTCTATGGCTCGTGGATTGAACTTTTTTATTAGGATAGGAATAATAGCTAGTATGTTTATTTCGAATCCGATTCAGATTATTAATCAGTGGGAGCTTGTTAGTACTATGATTGTTCCTAGGATGACAGTTGATATGATGATGATGAAGATGGGGGGTTTAATTAGTACGGGAAGGGAATAAACCAACATTTTCGGGGTATGGGCCCGATAGCTTATTTAGCTGACCTTACTGTAGAATTTGGTGTAAGTTTGGTAGCACGAAGATTTTTGAGTTCTTAGGATTAGGTTCAAATCCTATAATTCTAGAAATAAGAGGGTTTGAACCTCTATAATTTACTCTATCAAAGTAACTCTTTTGTCAGACATATTTCTTATGTTTGTGGGGGGATACTTGCTGTTATAACGGGTAGGGCTATATATCATATGCATAGGGCTAGTGTTAAAGGGAGGAAATTTTTTCATAGTAAATGTATTAGTTGATCGTATCGGAATCGCGGATAGGATGCTCGGATTCATAGGAAGAAGATTGTTAGTAAGAGTGCTTTTATGATGAAGTTAATTGAGTATAGTTCTGGTAAGTAGGGGGTATGGAATGCGCCGAAAAATAGGATAGTAGTGAGGATATTTATTATAATAATATTAGCGTATTCGGCTAGGAAAAATAGGGCGAATGGTCCAGCTGCATATTCGACATTGAATCCAGAAACTAGTTCTGATTCTCCTTCTGTTAGGTCGAATGGGGCGCGGTTGGTTTCTGCTAGAGTTGAGATAAATCATATTATAGCTAGGGGCCATGCGGGGAAAATTAGTCAT
Organism: Meles meles; assembly: GCF_922984935.1. NCBI lineage: Eukaryota > Metazoa > Chordata > Mammalia > Carnivora > Mustelidae > Meles > Meles meles. The sequence continues at coordinate 3,263 of NC_011125.1, read as the reverse complement.
AAGTGTTCTTGTGTAATAATAAGTGTGGATAGGGTGAAGGCGCCGTTTATTAATAGTACTGATAGAAGGATGATGGCTAATGTGACTTCATAGGAGATTGTTTGGGCTACGGCTCGTAGGGCTCCGATTAGGGCATATTTTGAATTTGAGGCTCATCCTGATCACAGGATGGAATAGACGGCTAGGCTGGATATTGCTAGTATAAAGAGGATTCCTAGGTTTATATTGATGAGGGGATAGGGTATTGGTAGTGGAATTCATATAGTTAGGGCTAGTGTTAGAGCTAGGATTGGGGCTATAACGAATATAGTGATGGATGATGTTAGGGGTCGTAGGGGCTCTTTAATGAAAAGTTTTACAGCGTCTGCGATTGGCTGTAATAGGCCGTAAGGGCCTACGATGTTTGGTCCTTTACGGAGTTGTATGTACCCTAGGATTTTTCGTTCCACTAATGTTAGGAAGGCTACGGCAAGTAAGATGGGCACAATTAGTGAGATAATGTTGATTATAAACATGATGTTAGGAAGAGGATTTGAACCTCTGAGAATAAAAGTTTAAGTTTTACGCAATTACTGGGCTCTGCCACCCTAACAAGCCCTATTTCTAGGGCTATTAAATAAGTGGACCGGCTAGATTTAGATTATATCATCTATTAGTCCTAAGGCGTTTTAATAGAAGGGGCCTTACTTCTCTTGTCCTTTCGTACTGGGAGAGGTTATTATGTTGTAATAGATAGAAACCGACCTGGATTACTCCGGTCTGAACTCAGATCACGTAGGACTTTAATCGTTGAACAAACGAACCTTTAATAGCTGCTGCACCATTAGGATGTCCTGATCCAACATCGAGGTCGTAAACCCTATTGTTGATATGAACTCTCAAATAGGATTGCGCTGTTATCCCTAGGGTAACTTGTTCCGTTGATCAAGTTATTGGATCAATAAATGATAGAGTACTTTGACTGGTTTGTCTGTGCTTAAATCACTCGGAGGTTTTTTTGTTCTCCGAGGTCACCCCAACCTAAATTGTTAACCCATTAATAAAGTGGTATTAAGCCTATTGGTATTTAAGTGAGTGATTATGGGCTAATTAATTGAAGCTCCATAGGGTCTTCTCGTCTTATTATTTTATTCCCGCCTCTTCACGGGAAGGTCAATTTCACTGATTGGAAGTAAGAGACAGTTAAACCCTCGTGGGGCCATTCATACAAGTCCTTATTTAAAGGACAAATGATTATGCTACCTTTGCACGGTCAGGATACCGCGGCCGTTTAACTAATGTCACTGGGCAGGCAGTGCCTCCAATACTAGATATGCTGGAGGTGATGTTTTTGGTAAACAGGCGGGGGTTTGTGTTTGCCGAGTTCCTTTTACTTCTTTTGATCTTTCCTTGATGCATACCTGTGTTGGGCTAACAATTGGTTTGACAAGTGTTTTATTGGTGATTTATTTTTGTCGTGTTGTTAACTATCAGTGGGTATTCGTTGACTGTTATAAGCTTATGCAAGGAGAAATATTTCTTGTTACTCATGTTAGCATTATTGCCTCTATTATAAAATAGATTAACCCAGTGATATATTAGGAGTTGATTAAGATTTTTGGGATTTTTGGGAGGATAATATTGTTGAGCTTGAACGCTTTCTTAATTGGTGGCTGCTCTTAGGCCTACTATGGTTATATTATGTTTTACTCTCTAACTAAGGTTGTAGCCTTGTTCTAAAAAGCTGTACCTTTTTAGATTATATTTTAAACTTACATTATAATTTTAAAGTTGTTAGGCAAGTTTAAAGTTGAACTGAAATTCTATTCTGGGTAACCAGCTATCACCAGGCTCGTTAGGCTTTTCACCTCTACCTATAAATCTTCTCACTATTTTGCGACATAGATGAGTTTATCCCTGTGGATTGTTTATAGGTAGCTCGTCTGGTTTCGGGAAGGTTAGCTTAAGGTCTCTTTGCTAAATTATTCTAGCTAATTCATTATGCAAAAGGTACAAGGGGTAATCTTTGCTGTTTATTACTTTAAATTTTCTTTCATCATTCCCTTACGGTACTTCCTCTATAGCTCCAAGTAGAATTTCTATCTCCTATACTATAATCGTAGTACTAAATGTTTTGATTGAAGATTAATTGTAGTAATTGAGTTGGTAGTTGGTTGGGCTAGTTTTGGTTCAAAGTGGTCATGACATATGAAATCCTCTGGGTGTAAGCCAGGCGCTTTAGTTAAGCTACACTTTGATTTACTCAAGCACACTTTCCAGTATGCTTACCTTGTTACGACTTATCTCCTCTTGTCTTAATGTAATTTTATTATGTAATGCTTGGGTATGCTACTTGAGGAGGGTGACGGGCGGTGTGTGCGTGCTTCATGGCCCTATTCAACTAAGCTCTCTATTCTTAATTTACTACTAAATCCACCTTTAGTTTTTAAATTTCATAAAAACTTTCGTGAGTATGCTCTTGATTAGAAAATGTAGCCCATTTCTTCCCACTTCATGGGTTACACCTTGACCTAACTTTTTTATGTATTATTATTGTGCTTACTTTTCTTCCTTTTAAGGGTTTGCTGAAGATGGCGGTATATAAACTGATTTAGCTAGAAGTGGTGAGGTTTATCGGGGTTTATCGATTATAGAACAGGCTCCTCTAGAGGGATGTAAAGCACCGCCAAGTCCTTTGAGTTTTAGGCTGTTGCTAGTAGTTCTCTGGCAGATAGTTTTGTTCTGTGAGTTATCTATGTTTAAGGCTGAGCATAGTGGGGTATCTAATCCCAGTTTGGGTCTCAGCTATCGTGTTATCGGAAGTAATAAAGTCACTTTCGTGGTACATTTTATATTAACAGTAGCTTTTTACGGCCTGGTTAAATTTTAACTTTAGTATAATGATAATCCTTAACACGTTTTACGCCGTGGGCCTATTAGTTTGGGTTAATCGTATGACCGCGGTGGCTGGCACGAAATTTACCAACTCTTAGCATTAACATGACTTAGTCAAACTTTCGTTTATGGCTTAATTTTTATCACTGCTGTATCCCGTGGGGGTGTGGTTGAGCAAGGTGTTATGAGCTACTTGTTTAGTGTGCTTGATACCTGCTCCTTTCAATCATATGGGATTTAGAGGGCATTTTCACCGGGGTGCAGAGGCTTGCATGTGTAATTCTGTTAATAATTAATAGGAAGGCTAGGACCAAACCTTTATGTTTACGGGGTCTTGTGACTCTTCTAGGCATTTTCAGCGCCTCGCTTTATTAATAAGCTACGTTAAC
>NW_025721618.1:858578-1095745 GCF_922984935.1 Meles meles | reverse complement strand
CCAAACCCGCCAGATTGTGGATGCATGAGACTCACTCTGGCAGTCTGGAGGCTGCCTATGCTGTTACAGTGCCATTTGGAGCTACTTAGACCTCAGAGCAAAAGATAACTTCATGGCCCCCAAGGCAAGCCCCAGCATCTGAGCCCCTCCTGAACACAAACCCAGATTCACACTAGCCACCTATCACCGACCCTCAACTCAGGCCACCGGGGAGTCCGCCTCAGCACTGGCAGATTGGGCCTGTCGCGCCCCAAGACCTCAACCTTAGTTTGAGTTTCCAGGCTTCCATCCCAAGATGCCTAGCCTCCAGGCCCCCTGGATTAAGGACCCCTGAGTGACATTGCAGGACTCCAACAGCCATGCAGGATGAAACCTTGCAGTTTGGAGCTGCTGAATACTCAGAGGGTGAGAAACCTTCAAGCCCCCGTAAAGCTATCCACACAATTTGCGGCACCCCAGGCCAGAAAGCTGTTTTCTATGAAGCTACCGGACATATGCCCTCAACTCAGCCCTGAGGGGAGCCCATCTCAGCGCCGGCAGATTGGGCCTGCCATGACCCTAGACCCTAACCCTAACCCTAGGTGGGGTATACAGCCTTCTGTGCCCAGAGGCCTGTACCCCAAGCCCATCAGACTGGGATGACTGAGACTCCCGCCAGCACTCCTCCAGCCTCCTAGGGCAAAATGGTGCCATTTGGAACTGTGCAGGAACCTCAGAGCAGGAGAAAGCTGCATGCCCCCCAAGAACACCACTAGCTTCTTTGGCCCCACAAACACAAACACAGACCTCAAGTCCTGCCTGATTCCCACCCTCCATTCGGCCTATCCAGGAGAACCACCTCAATTGCAGCAGATCGGGCCTGCCATGTCCCTAAGCCTTAACCCTAACCCTAGTTTGGATTTTCAGGCTTCCATCCCAAGAGGCCCGGCCCCCACGCCCCCCAGATTAAGGACTTCTGAGCAACACCACAGGACACAGCCTGTCACACAAGTGGAAACCTTGTGGTTTGGAGCTGCAATGAACCCTCAGATGGGGAGAAACTTTCATGCCACCCTAAAGCCACCCCAATAATCAACAGCCACTCTGGCCATAGAACTGGATTCCATCCCGCCACCAAATGCATACCCTCAACTCAGCCCATACGGGATCCCGCCTCAGCACTGGCAGATCGGGTCTGCCATTGACCCTAGGCCCTAACCCTAACACAAGTTTGGGTGTTCAGTCTTCCATTCTGAGGGTCCAGGCAACAAAATCCCCTGGATTAAGGAATCTTGACATACACCTCAGGACTCCGCTTGCCACACAGTAGGAACCTGTGCCTTGGAGTTGTGCTGAACCCTCAGAGGGGGAGAAACTTGCCCCTCTAAAGGCACTCCCATCATCTGCACCCGTCCCCCCGGCCATAAACCAGATTCTGCTGAGCTGCCGGACGCATGCCATAAATTCAGACCCTAGGGCGCCCCACCTCAACATAAGCAGATCGGGCCACCATGCCCCTAGGCCCTTACCAGAACCCCTCTTTAGGTTTTCAGGCTTCCATCCCAGGGGGCCTGCCTCCCATGTCCCCCCAGATTAAGGTCTACTGAGCGCCACCACGGGACTCCACCTGGCACTCATGAGGAAAACTTGTGGTTTAGAGCTGCACTGAACACTCAGACGGGGAGAAACCTGCAAACCCCCGTAATGCCACCCCACCATGAGTCACCCCCATGGCCATAAAACCAGATTCTCCTGCGATGCCAGATCTATGCCCTCAACTCGACCCTTAGGGGAGCCCGCATCAGCACCGGCACATTGGACCTGCCATGCCCTTCGGCCCTAACCATAAACCTAGGTGGGGTGTACAGGCTTTCATGAACAGAGGCCTGTCCCCCAAGCCCGCCAGATTGGGCACCTCCGAGATTCATGCCAGTAGAGATTAAGGATTCCTCAGTGACACCCCAGGACTGCGTCTGCCACACAGGAGGAAACCATGCCATTTGGAGCTCTGCAGAACCCTCAGGGTAGGAGAAACCTGCATGCAACCCTGAGGTCACGCCCAGCTTCTGTGGCATCCCTGGACACAAACTCTGAGTCTGACATGCCACCTGATACCCACCCTGAAGTCAGCCCACCAGGGAGCCCACCTCAGCAGTAGCAGATTGAGCATGCCACGCCCCTACGCCCTTACCGTAGCTCTAGTTTCTGATTTCGGGCTTCCATCCCAAGAGGCCTGGCCCCCAAACTCCCCAGATTCAGGACCCCCCTGTAACAAGGCAGAAACCTGAATGCCATGCAGGGGGAAGCCATGACATTTGGAGCTCCAAAGTTTCCTCAGAGAGGGAGAAACCAGCATGCCCCTCTAAAGCCACCCCACGATCAGCCGTCCCTCTGGCCAGAAACCCTGACTCTTCTGCATTGCAGGATGCATTTCCTCAACTCAAATCTGAGGGTATCTCACCTCTGTGTCGGCTGATCAGGCCTGTCCTGCCCAGCCCATTACCCTTAACCCTATGTTGCATTTTCAGGCTTCCTTCCCCAGGGGCCTATCCACCAAGCCCTCTAGATTGGTAAACTTGGAGCCACACTGTAGGAGTCCCCCTGCCACCCAGCAGGAAACTTGTCCCTTTGGAGCTGTGTGGAACCCTCAGAGCCAGAGAAACCTGCATGACCCCATTAGGACTCCCCCACATTCTGCAGCCCCCTGGCCACAAACCCAGAGCCTGATTCACCACCTGACCCCCATTCTCAACTCAGCTCCTTGGGGAACTCACCTCAACACCAGCAGTTCGGGCCTGCCACGCCACTAGCTCAGCTCTGCTCATGGACACCACCAGCTCTAGGCAGACCTAGAACTCCCCTGTCTGCGGCAAAGCTCTGGGATCCCCCCTCCTTCTTCCCAATTTACACTGGCCCAGGCATTCATGAGAAAGGGGAAGGCTACCTCTTGAATGCTTAATACCTCCTTTCCTCTTCAGCCCTATTTCTCTCCACTTACCTTTGCACCTGGGCAAACTGAAAGTAACATATCAATGGAACATGTACATGCTCTGAGATCTAAATCTTTCATGGCAACTTTCTGAGGGCTCCTTATGCAATAGGAAACTAGTGTATCCTGCCACAGAGTGTTTCATAATGAACAGCTACAGAACAGGAGAGCAAAAGTCATTCCAGTTTTACCTCAGTCTTCATGAAGTAGAACATGGTCTTCTTTTCTTCATTGACTTCAATTCCAATTCGTTTCCATGCAATGTTCATTCCTCTCCTTCAGGGGTAGGATTTTGTGATTCCTCACCTGCATAGAACACCCAGAGCTCATCACAACAAGTACTCTCCCTAATAGCTGTCACCCACTTAACCCTTTGTCCCACACCCCTGCCCCCTAGCAACCCTCGATTTTGCTCTAGGTTAGAGTCTGTTTCCTCATTGGCCTTTCTCTCCTCACTATGTTCATCTGTTTTCTTTCTGAAATTCCATAGAGGTCAAGATATAGGCTATTGGTCTTTTCTTACTGATTTTACTTAGCTAAATCCACTGTAGATCCATCCACATCCTTGCAGATGGTAAGATTTCATCCTTTTTGAACCTGGATCCTATTCCATTAAGAAGATGTGGGAGAATGAATACACACACACACACACACACACACATATGATATATACGAATGATATATATATATATATATATATATATCACTCATCAGTGAATGGACATTTGGTCTCCCTCCATTGTTTTACAATGGTTGAAAATGCTGCTGTAAATATCACGGTGCTTATACCCCACTGAATGTGCATTTTTGTGCCCTTTAGGGAAATAACTAGGAGGGCAATTGCTGGATCCTACTGTTGTTCAGTTCTTAGCTTTTGGAGGACAGACTGTATTCTTTCCAAGAGTGGCTGCAACAACACGCATGCCCACCAACAATGTAGGAGGGTTCCGGTTTTGGGTGTTTTTTTTTTTTTAGATTTTATTTATTTATTTGACAGAGGTCACAAGTAGGCAGAGAGGCAGGCAGAGAGAGAGGACGAAGCAGACTCCCCGCTGAGCAGAGAGCCCAATGCGGGGCTCCATCTCAGGACCCTGAGACCATGACCTGAGCCGAAGGCAGTGGCTTAACCCACTGAGCCACACAGGTGCCCCCGAGGGTTCCACTTTAAACAGAACATTCCCTGCCAGCAATTTCCTAAGGAGGAAATATAAAACCTGTGGGAAAACCTGACTCACTGAGCATCAGGAAAGCAGCCACAGAAATTCAGCCCAGGGTTCCTGACACCAAGTCCCTTGAAGCCAACAGAGTGCCTTTATCCAGGGAAATTCCCAAAGACTCTCCTTCTGACTTCACTACCCATGAAACTGCAGAGAAAATACAGCATGCCCAACCATATATAGCCGTTTGAGTGAACCTAGGAAGACAAGCATCCCTTTTAAATTGTCCAAGACTCCTTGGAATCATTTTGAATTTTCCCTCTGCCCTCATTGGAACTCTTTGGATTCAAAGACGAAACCATTAGGATACATCACCTTGGACAAAGAAGAAGCCATCATCCAAGTCTCTATCTGACCACAAACAGCCACCTCACTCTAGATGCCAGCCGTTCCACCAGAGTCTAGGCCCAGTGGAGTAAACACTGTTCGGTGAAGGAATACTTTCTATGTTCAAAAGGCACACCAAGTCAATCTCACCTTCCCTTTCGAATCCAAGGGATTTCCTAGGAAAGAGATGTTCCAAATACCTTTGTAAGCCAGAAATAAACAGAGAAAATGACATCCCTGCCAGGTGCTCCCTGCAGAGAAACTCAGGAGCTCTGGCACCCGCACGAGATTGCTTACAGCTGGTTCAGTGTGCCATTTGTGAGCTCCACTGGAGACAAGAGAAAAGCCCAGGAAATTTGGGGTGAAAGGAAATTTTTAACTGCCATCCTGGCATGGATGTGACATTGTGACCCACAGGCCTGCTGTTTTCTCTGAACACTGACGTCCTGGGACAAGCTGCATGACTGACTCAGACGCTGACTTCCAAACTTCAGGTCTCATGGAGCCAGAGTGAAGAAGGGTTGTCAGGTGCAGATAAGCAGGCGTCTCCCACCTAAAGCCTGCACACCTGCTCTGATTCCTGGGAGAAGGAGAGACACAGGCTTGTTTCTTAACTGGTCATTCACTTCCCTCTCAAGCTGGTCAATGCCCTTGTCCTTTTTGGAGAAACAAACATACTTTTCCAAACAAACACTCAGCTCCTCAGTTCCAAATGCACCATGAGTCGGGTTTGGTTCCCCTGGCTCCAGAGCCCAACTGGGAGGACCCTCCTGAACCATCCTGACAGCACATTACCAGCAAACCTGGGGAAAGAGGGCACAATGCTGAGTGGGGGACAGGCTCCATCAATTCTTACCACCACCCTTGAGCCTGGAGAAACAGAGACTATACAGCTCACCACTCCGTCCTGTAAAAATAAGCTGTAGTGCCTCACGCTTCAGGGTCTCTCACCGGGCACCTCCGCCCTGCCTTCAGAGCCAGCAAGCTGCACTGACTCCTCTTCAGGTGTGTTTCCCATGGCAGCTCGCCGCTGCCTCCAGTGGTGGCAAGCAGCATCGCCATGCCTTCCAGAGTATCTCACACCACTGCTCACCACTCCCTCCAGTGGAGTGAACTGGCACTGCCGGGCCTTCCATAGACTCATTTTTTTTTATTTGTTTATTTACAGCATAACAGTGTTCATTGTTTTGGCATCACACCCAGTGCTCCATGCAGTACGTGCCCTCCCTATTAACCACCACCTGATTCCTCAAACTCCCACCCCACCCTGCCCCTCCAAAACCCTCTGGTTGTTTTTCAGAGTCCATAGTCTCCCATGGTTCATCTCCCCTTCCAGTTTCTCTCAACTCCCTCTCCTCTCCATCTCCCTATGTCCTCCGTGTTATTTGCTATGCTCCACAAATAAGTGAGACCATATGATACATGACTCTCTCTCTGCTTGACTTATTTCGCTCAGCATAATTTCTTCCAGTCCCGTCCATGTTGCTACAAAAGTTGGGTATTCATCCTTTCTGATGGAGGCATAATACTCCATTGCGTATATGTACCACATCTTCCTTATCCATTCATCCGTTGAAGGGCATCTTGGTTCTTTCCACAGTTTGGTGAGCATAGCCATTGCTACAATAAACATTGGGGTACAGATGGCCCTTCTTTTCACTACATCTGTATCTTTGGGGTAAATACCCAGCAGTGCAATTGCAGGGTCATAGGGAAGCTCTATTCTTAATTTCTTCAGGAATCTCCACACTGTTCTCCAAAGTGGCTGCACCAACTTGCATTCCCACCAACAGTGTAAGAGGGTTCCCCTTTCTCCACATCCTCTCCAACAATCGTTGTTTCCTGTCTTGCTAATTTTGGCCATTCTAACTGGTGTCAGGTGGTATCTCAATGTGGTTTTAATTTGAATCTCCCTGATGGCTAGTGATGATGAACATTTTTTCATGTGTCTGATAGCCATTTGTAGGTCTTCGTTGGAGAAGTGTCTGTTCATATCTTCTGCCCAATTTTGGATATGATTATCTGTTTTGTGTGTGTTGAGTTTGAGAAGTTCTTTCTAGATCCTGGATATCAACCTTTTGTCTGTACTGTCATTTGCAAATATCTTCTCCCATTCCGTGGGTTGCCTTTTTGTTTGGTGGACTGTTTCCTTTGCTGTGCAGAAGCTTTTGATCTTGATGAAGTGCCAAAAGTTTATTTTCGCTTTTGTTTCCTTGGCCTTTGGAGACATATCTTGAAAGAGGTTGCTGTGGCTGATATCGAAGAGGTTACTGCCTATGTTCTCCTCTAGGATTCTGATGGATTCCTGTCTCATGATGAGGTCTTTTATCCATTTCGAGTGTAAGAGAATGGTTGAGTTTCATTATTCTACATATAGCTGTCCCGTTTTCCCAGCACCATTGATTGAAGAGACTGTCTTTTTTTCCATTGAATATTTTTTCCTGTTTTGTCGAAGATTATTTCACCGTGGAGTTGAGGGTCCATATCTGGGCTCTCCACTCTGTTCCACTGGTCTATGTGTCTGTTTTTATGCCAGGACCACGCTGTCTTGGTGATCGCAGCTTTGTAGTAAAGCTTGAAATCGGGTAACGTGATGCCGCCAGTTTTGTTTTTGTTTTTCAACATTTCCTTAGCAATTCGGGGTCTCTTCTGATTCCATACAAATTTTAGGATTATTGGCTCCAGCTCTTTGAAAAATACCGGTGGAATTTTGATCGGAATGGCATTAAAAGCATAGATTGCTCTAGGCAGTATAAACATTTTAACAATGTTTATTCTTCCAATCCAAGAGCATGGAATTGTCTTCCATCTTTTTGGGTCTTCTTCAATTTCTTTCATGAGTGTTCTGTAGTTCCTCGAGTACAGGTCCTTTACCTCTTTGGTTAGGTTTATTCCCAGGTATCTTATGGTTCTTGGTGCTCTAGTAAATGGAATCGATTCTCTAATTTCCCTTTCTGTATTTTCATTGTTAGTGTATAAGAAAGCCACTGATTTCTGCACATTGACTTTGTATCCTGCCACGTTACTGAATTGCTGTATGAGTCTAGTAGTTAGGGGGTGGAGTCTTTGGGGTTTTCCATATAAAAAATCATGTCATCTGCGAAGAGAGTTTGACTTCTTCCTTGCCAATTTGGATACCTTTTATTTCTCTTTGTTGTCTGATTGCCGTTGCTAGGACTTCTAATACTATGTTGAACAAGAGTGGTGAGAGTGGGCATCCAAGCCCATTAGAATAACATCAGACCTTTTCACAGAGACCTGGCAAGCCAGGAAGGGCTGGCAAAATATATTCAGAGTACTAAATGAGAAGAACATGCAACCAAGAATACTCTATCCGGCAAGACTGACATTTAAAATGGATGGAGAGATAAAGAGTTTCCAAGACCGGCAAGGCTTAAAAGACTATGCAACCACCAAGCCGACACTGCAGGAAATATTAAGGGGGGTCCTATAAAAGAGAAAAAATCCCAAGAATATCATTGAACAGAAATATAGAAACAATCTACAGACAGAAAGACTTCAAAGGCAACATGACATGAATCAAAACCTATCTCTCAATAATCACTCTCAATGTGAATGGCCTAAATGCGCCCGTAAAACGACACAGGGTTGCAGATTGGCTAAAACGACAGGACCCATCCATATGTTGTCTACAAGAGACCCATTTTGAACCTAAGGATACACCCAGACTGAAAGTGAACGGATGGAGAAGCATCTTTCATGCCAATGGGCCTCAAAAGAAGGCCGGGGTAGCGATTCTCATATCAGATAAATTAGATTTTAAACTAAAGACTGTAGTCAGAGATACAGAAGGACACTCCATAATTCTTAAAGGGACTATCCGCCAAGATGATCTAACAATTGTGAATATCTATGCCCCCAATATGGGAGCACCCAATTCCATAAGAAAACTATTAATCAAGATAAAGAGTCATATTGATATGAATACAATAATAGTAGGGGATCTTCATACGCCTCTCTCAGTAATAGACAGATCATCGAAGCAGACAATTAAAAAAGAAATAAGAGCATTGAATGAAACATTGGACCAGATGGACCGCATAGACATATACAGAACATTCCACCCTAAAACAACAGAATACACATTCTTCTCAAGTGCACATGGAACCTTCTCCAGAATAGACCACATACTGCGTCACAAGGATTGAGGATGCCTGATACTCATGCTGGGAATCTGCCTGCTACGCAGGGCACCGCTGTGCTGTTTGGAGCTGCGCTGAACCCTCAGAGCTGGAGAAACTTCCATGCACCCCTGAAGTCACCCCCAGGTTATGCGAACGTCTGGACACACACCTAGAGGCTAAGACCCCGTCTGACACCCGAGCTCAACTCAGCGCACCAGGGCACCTGCCTCTGCACTGGCATATCAGGTCTACCATGGCCCTAGGCCTTAACCCTATCCCTAATTTTGGTTTTCAGGTATCATCCCCAAGAGTCCTGACCCCAAGACCCCAAGATTAAAGAATCCTGAGTGACACCTCAGGACTCTGTCCACCATGCAGGAGGAAACCATGCTGTTTGGAGCTGTGTCGAATCCTCAGAGCGGGAGAAACCTGCACGGTTCACCTGAGGCTATCCCCCACCCTCTGCGCACTATTGGGCCACAAATGTGGAGGCTGGCACTCAGCCTGCCTACCACCCAGGAGGAAACCGTGCCATTTGAAACTGAGTAGAACACTCAGAGTGGGAGAAACTGCATGCCTCCCTGAGCACAACCCCCTCCTTCAGCGGTCCCCTGACCACAAACCTGGACCCTCTCATGCCACCGGACCTCTGCCCTCAATTCATCCCCCTGGGATCCCTTCTCAGTGCCAGCAAATTGGGCCTGCCATGCCCCTGACCCTAACCTTAAGCCTAGATTGCATTTTCAGTCTTCATCCCCAGAGGCTGATCCCCCAATTCCTCCATATTTGGACCCCTGAGCCACAACCCAGTGCTCCGTCTGCCACCCAGGAGGAAACCGTTCTGTTTGGAGCTGCACAGAACCATCGGAATGGGAGAAATCTTCATGCTCCCTGAAGCCACCTCCAACTTCGGCCACCCCCCAGGCACAAACCCAGATCGTAATGCATCACCTGACCATGGCCCTCAACTCAGTACCCCAGACATCTAGCCTCAGCACCAGCAGATCAGGCCAGCCAGCCCCCTGTGCTCTTTTCCAAGCCCTAGGTTGTGTTTTCAGTCTTCTGTCCTCTGATGATTGACACCAAAGCTCCTCTGATGGGTTACACCTGAACTATACCAGAATATTTCTTGGCCCCCTGAGGCTATCCCACTTTCAGCACCCCCCGTTCACACCTGGATCTTAACACTCACACTGACCCACGTCCTCAAATCTTCTCCCCAGGTCACTCCCCTCAGGGTGGCCTATTGAGAATGACATGACCCTCAGCCCTAACCAAAACTTAGGTACATTTTCTGTCTTGTGTCCCAAGAATACAGGTACCAAAGCCCCACATAAGTGGGAACCCTGAGAAATGCCAGAGGACTCTGTCTTCAACCCAGAAGGAAACAGTAGAATTGGAACTCTGCCAAGGACTGAGAGCAGGAGAAATCTGCCTTTCCCCCCATGGCCACCAACCCGGAGCCTAACTCAGACTGACCCATGTTCTCTACTCAGTCCCCGTGAGAGCTCTGCACAGCACCAGCAAATCAGGCCTGTCATGTTCCTGGGACCTAGCCCTAACCCTAGGTTGGGGTTTCATGCTCTGTCCCCAGAGGACTGGCACCCAAGTCCCACGGATGGGGACCCCTGAGCAATATTTGAGATCTCTGCCTGCCACCCAGAAGGAAACCATACCATTTGGGACTCTGCAAAGGATTCTGAGCAGGAGAAATCTGCCACGCACCACTGAGTTCACCCAGAGTCAGCAGCTGGACACAAACCTGAACCTGACACTTACTCTATCCATCCCTCTGTACTCAGCCCTCTGGATAGCTTGCCACACCACCATCAGATTGGGCCTGCCATGCTCCTAACCCCTAACTGAAGCTTAGTTTGTGTTCTGAGCATTCAATTCCTAGGGGTCTGGCTCCCTACCCCACGGACTGGGGTCACCTTAGCCATACCACAGGACTCATCCTAACACACAGGAGGAAAGCGTGCCATGTAGATCTCTAGGAAGTATTCAAAGCAGGATAAAATGCCTGCCCATCTGAGCCTATACCAGCAAACCCCCAATGTCAGTGGCCTCTAGGTCACAAACCCTGTGCCTGACCAGAACCAGAACACTCATCCTTAATTCCAGCCTCTAGGAACCACACACACTGTCAGCTGTTTGGGCCTGCAATGTCCTTTGGCCCTAACTCTATCCCTAGCTTGGGTTCTCATGTCTCCGTCCCCTAAGGGTGGGCTCCAAAGCCCTAGGATTTGGGGATGCCTGAGCAATACCACAGGACTCAGCCTCACACCCAGATGGAAATCTCTCCATAATGGACTCCAGTAAGTATATAGGTCAGTATAAATATGAAGGCCCATCTGTTTCCATCCCAGTGAACTCCCACATTCAAGGGCTCATGGATTGAAACGCTGAGCCGGACACTCACCCTGACCCATGTCCTCAACTCAGCCCTCCAGGACGCTCACCACACGGTTGGCAATTCAGACCTTCCATTTTCCTAGGTCCTAACCCTAACCCTATTTGGAGTTCTGAGAGGTCCATCTGTAGAGGCCTGGATCCCAAGACCCGGGTATTGGGAACACTTTAGCAAAACCAGAGGATCAGCCCACCACACAAAAGGAAACTCCTTTTTTTACTCCAGACTGGATTCAGAGCATGAGACATCTGAATGCAAACCTGAGACAATGTCAGTGAACCTACACTTCCATCCACCCTCTGAAGACAATCCCTGAGCTTGATACACACCCTAAATCTCCATTGTATCTCAGACCTTGTGAAAATCTCCAAAGTTCTGGCTGATTGTATCTTCTAGGCTTCTGGGCCTTAATCCAACGGAAGGTCTAGACATGGGTGAAAATAGGAACAGATATTTCTCCAATGATGACACGCATGTGACCAACAGATATATACATAAATGTTCTATATCACATGGCTTCTGGGAAATGCAAATCTAAACCACATTGAGGTGTCCTATCACACCAGGCAGAATGTCTAAAGTTAACAGGACATGAAACCACAAATATTGGTGAGGATGCAGAGAATGGAGAACCCTCCTACACTCCTGGTTGGAATGCAGACTGTTATATCCACTCTGGAAAACAGTACGGGGTTTCCTCAAGAAGTTAAAAGTAAAGTTACCCTAAAACACAGCAATTTCACTACAGGGCTTTTACCACAAAAATAGAGATGTAGGGGAAAGAACTGGCACCTGCACCTCAGTGTTCATCGCAACAATATCCACTCTAGATAAACTATGGAAAGAACCCAGATATCTATGGACAGAGGAATGGATAAAGAAGATGTGGTTCATATATTCAATGGAATATTCCTCAGCCATCAGAAAGGATGAATACTTACCATCACATCAACCTGGATGGGTCTGGAAGATATTATGCTGAGTAAAATATGTCCATGAAAGAAACACAATTATCATAGGGTTTCACTCATATGTGAAATATCAGAAACAGGGCAGAGAACCGTAGGCAAAGGAAGGGGAAACAGAATGGGAAGTCATCAGAGATGGGGAAAAAACCATGATAGACTCTTAACTATAGCAACCAACTGAGGGTTGCTGGATGGGGGGTGGGGGGGTTACTGGGGTGATGGGCATTAAGGAGGGCACGTGATGCAATACACATCTGATATATTATTTAACACTACATCTGAAAATAATGATGTATGATAAGTTGGCTCATTGAATTCAAATAAAAAATGAAAGAACTCAAATAAACTACCCTAACAATTTGTATGGAATCACAAAAGATACTGAACAACCAGCACAATGTTATGAAGAAAAACAAAACTGGAGGCGTCACAATTCCATATTTCAAATTATACTACAAAGCTGCATTCATCCTCACAGTATGGGACTGGCAAAAAAAAAAAAAATACACACAGTGACCAAGGAAACGGAATAGAAGCTCAGACATCAGCCCACAATCACGTGCCCAATTAATCTTCTGCAAAACAGGCAAAACTATTAAAAGGGAAAAGGACAGTTTCTACAACAAATGGTGTTGGGAAAACTGAACAGCTATGCACAAAACAATGAAATTAGACTGCTTTCTTACACCATATGGACACATAAACTCAAAACAGTTTCAAGACCTCAATGTGAGACCTTAAATCACAAAAATCCTACAAGAGGGCACAGACAGTAACTTCTCTGACATGAACCATACATTTAATAGACATGCCTCCTAAGGCAAAGGAAACAAAAGCAAAAATAAACTACTAGAGCTCCATCAATATAAAAACTTACCGCACAGCAGAACAGCAATGAAAATGTAATAAATAGAATACAACGTACTTAAGAGGAGAAGATGTTTGCAAATATCATGTGCAATAAAGGGGTAGTGTCCAAAATATGTAGAACTGATACAACGCAACAACCAAAAAACAAAAAATCCAATTAAAAAATAGACAGAAGACATGAACAGACATTGCTCCAAAGAAGACATACAGATGGCCAACAGTCACGTGAGAAGATGTTCACATCAGCCATCAACAGGAAAATCCAAATGAAAAGGTCCATGAGATATTACCTCATACTATCAGAATGGCTAACAGCACCAGCACAAGAAAACAAATGTTGGGAGGATGTGGGTAAAAGGGAACCCTCTTGCACTGTGGTGGGAATGCTAGCTGCTGCAGTCCCTGTGGAAAACAGTATCACTGTTCCTCAAAACGTTAAATATTAGAACTACCTTATAATCCAGCAATCACACTACCGGGTGATTACCCGACGAATATGAGAACAGTAACTCAAAAGGATACATGTGCCCCTATGTTTCCTGCAACATTAATTACAATATTACAATATGGAAACAATCCAAGTATTTCTTGATAACTTGATAAATGAGATGATAAATGTATACACACACACACACACACACACAGTGCGAAATTACTCAGCCATAAAAAATCTTGCCATTTGCAGACACATGGATGGAGCTAGAGAATACTATCCTAAGTGAAATCAGTCAGAGAAAGACAAAGGCCTTTGGCTGTCACTCTTCCATGGAATTTAGGAAACAAACATACATAAATAAAGGAGAAAGAAGATACAAAACAAAAACCGACTCTGTGGTTACCAGAGTGGAAGTGGATGGAGGGATGAGTGATATAGATGACGGGGACTAAGAGTATAATTTTCTTTTTTTTTATTTGTTTATTTTCAGCATAACAGTGTTCACTGTTTTTGCACCACACCCAGTGCTCCATGCAGTACGTGCCCTCCCTATTACCCACCACCTGGTTCCCCAACCTCCCAACCCCCGCCCTTCCAAAACACTCAGGTTGTTTTTCAGAGTCCATAGTCTCTCATGGTTCATCTCCCCTTCCAGGTTCCCTCAACTCCCTCTCCTCTCCATCTCCCCATGTCCTCCGTGTTCTTTGTTATGCTCCACAAATAAGGGAGACCATATGATATTTGACTCTCTCTGCTTGACTTATTTCACTCAGCATAATCTCTTCGAGTCCCGTCCATGTTGCTACAAAAGTTGGGTATTCATCCTTTCTGATGGAGCCATATACTCCATTGTGCATATGGACCACATCTTCCTTATCCATTCATCCGTTGAAGGGCATCTTG
Source organism: Meles meles (assembly GCF_922984935.1). Lineage (NCBI taxonomy): Eukaryota > Metazoa > Chordata > Mammalia > Carnivora > Mustelidae > Meles > Meles meles. The sequence continues at coordinate 1,081,498 of NW_025721618.1, read as the reverse complement.
GTTCTTTCCACAGTTTGGCAACCGTGGCCATTGCTGCAATAAACAATGGGGTACAGATGGCTCTTCTTTTCAACCATCTGTATCTTTGGGGTAAATACCCATCAGTGTAATTGCAGGGTCATAGGGAAGCTCTATTTTTAATTTCTGGAGTCATCTGCACATTGTTCTCCAAAGTGGCTGCACTAAATTGCAGTCTCACCAACAGTGTAACAGGGTTCCACTTTCTCGACATCCTCTCCAACAAACGTTATTTCCTGTCTTCCTAATTTTGGACATTCTAACTGGTGTTAGGTGGTATCTCAATGTAGTTTTAATTAGAATCTCCCTGATGGCGAGGCAGACGCCACCCTCTCCACAGATTCTGGGGGTATCACCTTGGCGGTGGCAGCTGGGGCCGGGCCTGCCACGAAATCCGGGCCCGGGCCCGGTCCTGTTTGCTCAGCCTTCCGTTGCCAGGGGCCTGAGCCTGGGGGCCTCCCCATGGGGAACCCTGAGTCCCGCGCCACGAGTCACCCGACCGTCCCGGCGACAACGGCACCATTCGCGGCTTCGTCCCAGCCGTGGAGTGAGAGATCAATCCGTTTCCCCACAGAGGCCAGCCCCCTCCACGGGCGCCCCGGGCGCCCGCCAGGGCGGAGGCGGACGCCGGCCTCTACGCCTCCATCCACGCTGCTCGGGGAAACCTCCCCGGCGCTGGGGCCGCCGGCCGCGCCCCATCGTCGCGGCTCGTTTTCCGGGTGGCCGCGACATGCCCCGAGCGAGAAAGGGCCCTGCTCCACGCGGAACTGGGCGCTGACCAGGGCTGCCCAACGCCGACCAATTCTCACGAGCGTTCTGCCCAAATCGATCCCGATTTGGGCAGAACGCTCGTGAGAATTGGCCGGAAAAAGCCCGGCGAACACACTTCGGGCACCACAGGGCCGCAGGGCCGCCCCCCCGGGGCCCTGTCCGGGATCGCGTGTCGTCGCGTTTCGGCACCGCCAGGAGGAGCTCCGGGAGGCATGCACCGGGGAGGCCGACGCCTCCCGCTCCTCAGCCTCCGGGGGTCCCGTCCCTGGCGCCGGCAGCTGGGGCAGGGCAGCCCCGAAAGCCGGGCCTGAGCCCGGGCCTGTTTGCTCAGCCTTCCGTTGCCAGGGGCCTGAGCCTGGGGGCCTCCCCATGGGAAACACTGAGTCCCGCGCCACGAGTCCCCCGACCGTCCCAGCGACAACGGCACCATTCGCGGCTTCGTCCCAGCCGTGGAGTGAGAGATCAATCCGTTTCCCCACAGAGGCCAGCCCCCTCCACTGGCGCCCCGGCCGTCCGCGACGGCGGAGGCGGACGCCCGGCCACGGCGCCTCCATCCACTCTGCTCGGGGAAACCTCCCCGGCGCCGGGGCCGCAGGCCGTGCCCCATCGTCGCGGCTCGTTTTGCGGGAGGCCGCGACATGCCCCGAGCGAGAAAGGGCCCTGCTCCACGCGGAACTGGGCGCTGACCAGGGCTGCCCAACGCCGGCCAATTCTCACGAGCGTTCTGACCAAATCGATCCCGATTTGGGCAGAACGCTCGTGAGAATTGGCCGGAAAAACCCGGCGAACACACTTCGGGCACCACAGGGCCGCAGGGCCGAACCCCCGGGGCCCTGTCCGGGATCGCGTGTCGTCGCGTTCCGGCTCCGCCAGGAGGAGCTGCGGGAGGCGTGCACCGGGGAGGCCGACGACTCCCGCTCCTCAGCCTCCGGGGGTCCCCTCCCTGGCGCCGGCAGCTGGGGCCGCGCAGCCCCGAAAGCCGGGCCCGGAACCGGGCCTGTTTGCTCAGTCTTCCGTTGCCAGGGGCCTGAGCCTGGGGGCCTCCCCATGGGGAACCCTGAGTCCCGCGCCACGAGTCCCCCGACCGTCCCGGCGACAACGGCACCATTCGCGGCTTCGTCCCAGCCGTGGAGTGAGAGATCAATCCGTTTCCCCACAGAGGCCAGCCCCCTCCACGGGCGCCCCGGCCGCCCGCCACGGCGGAGGCGGACGCCCGGCCACGGCGCCTCCATCCACTCTTCCTGGGGAAACCTCCCCGGCGCCGGGGCCACCGGCCGCGCCCCATCGTCGCGGCTCGTTTTCCGGGTGGCCGCGACATGCCCCGAGCGAGAAAGGGCCCTGCTCCACGCGGCACTGGGCGCTGACCAGGGCTGCCCAACGCCGGCCAATTCTCACGAGCGTTCTGCCCAAATCGATTTGGCAGAACGCTCGTGAGAATTGGCCGGAAAAAGCCCGGCGAACACACTTCGGGCACCACAGGGCCGGAGGGCCGCCCCCCCGGGGCCCTGTCCGGGATCGCGTGTCGTCGCGTTCCGGCACCGCCAGGAGGAGCTGCGGGAGGCGTGCACCGGGGAGGCCGACGCCTCCCGCTCCTCAGCCTCCGGGGGTCCCCTCCCTGGCGCCGGCAGCTGGGGCCGGGCAGCCCCGAAAGCCGGGCCCGGAACAGGGCCTGCTTGCTCAGCCTTCCGTTGCCAGGGGCCTGAGCCTGGGGGCCTCCCCTTGGGGAACCCTGAGTCCCGCGCCACGAGTCCCCCGACCGTCCCGGCGACAACGGCACCATTCGCGGCTTCGTCCCAGCCGTGGAGTGAGAGATCAATCCGTTTCCCCACAGAGGCCAGGCCCCTCCACGGGCGCCCCGGCCGCCCGCCACGGCGGAGGCGGACGCCCGGCCACGGCGCCTCCATCCACTCTGCTCGGGGAAACCTCCCCGGCGCCGGGGCCGCCGGCCGCGCCCCATCGTCGCGGCTCGTTTTCCGGGAGGCCGCGACATGCCCCGAGCGAGAAAGGGCCCTGCTCCACGCGGAACTGGGCGCTGACCAGGGCTGCCCAACGCCGGCCAATTCTCACGAGCGTTCTGCCCAAATCGATCCCGATTTGGGCAGAACGCTCGTGAGAATTGGCCGGAAAAAGCCCGGCGAACACACTTCGGGCACCACAGGGCCGCAGGGCCGCCCCCCCGGGGCCCTGTCCGGGATCGCGTGTCGTCGCGTTCCGGCACCGCCAGGAGGAGCTGCGGGAGGCGTGCACCGGGGAGGCCGACGCCTCCCGCTCCTCAGCCTCCAGGGTTCCCCTCCCTGGCGCCGGCAGCTGGGGCCAGGCAGCCCCGAAAGCCGGGCCCGGGCCCGGGCCTGCTTGCTCAGTCTTCCGTTGCCAGGGGCCTGAGCCTGGGGGCCTCCCCAAGGGGAACCCTGAGTCCCGCGCCACGAGTCCCCCGACCGTCCCGGCGACAACGGCACAATTCGCGGCTTCGTCCCAGCCGTGGAGTGAGAGAACAATCCGTTTCCCCACAGAGGCCAGGCCCCTCCACGGGCGCCCCGGCCGCCCGCCACGGCGGAGGCGGACGCCCGGCCACGGCGCCTCCATCCACTTTGCTCGGGGAAACCTCCCCGGCGCCGGGGCCGCCGGCCGCGCCCCATCGTCGCGGCTCGTTTTCCGGGTGGCCGCGACATGCCCCGAGTGAGAAAGGGCCCTGCTCCACGCGGAACTGGCCGTTGAACAGGGCTGCCCAACGCCGGCCAATGCTCACGAGCGTTCTGCCCAAATCGATCCCGAGTTGGGCAGAACGCTCGTGAGAATTGGCCGGAAAAAGCCCGGCGAACACACTTCGGGCACCACAGGGCCGCAGGGCCCCCCCCCCGGGGCCCTGTCCGGGATCGCGTGTCGTCGCGTTCCGGCACCGCCAGGAGGAGCTGCGGGAGGCGTGTACCGGGGAGGCCGACGCCTCCCGCTCCTCAGCCTCCGGGGGTCCCCTCCCTGGCGCCGGCAGCTGGGGCCGGGCAGCCCCGAAAGCCGGGCCCGGAACAGGGCCTGCTTGCTCAGCCTTCCGTTGCCAGGGGCCTGAGCCTGGGGCCCTCCCCTTGGGGAACACTGAGTCCCGCGCCACGAGTCCCCCGACCGTCCCGGCGACAACGGCACCATTCGCGGCTTCGTCCCAGCCGTGGAGTGAGAGATCAATCCGTTTCCCCACAGAGGCCAGCCCCCTCCACGGGCGCCCCGGCCGCCCGCCACGGCGGAGGCCGACGCCCGGCCACGGCGCCTCCATCCACTCTGCTCGGGGAAACCTCCCCGGCGCCGGGGCCGCCGGCCGCGCCCCATCGTCGCGGCTCGTTTTCCGGGTGGCCGCGACATGCCCCGAGCGAGAAAGGGCCCTGCTCCACGCGGAACTGGGCGCTGACCAGGGCTGCCCAACGCCGGCCAATTCTCACGAGCGTTCTGCCCAAATAGATCCTGATTTGGGCAGAACGCTCGTGAGAATTGGCCGGAAAAAGCCCGGCGAACACACTTCGGACACCACAGGGCCGCAGGGCCGCCCCCCCGGGGCCCTGTCCGGGATCGCGTGTCGTCGCGTTCCGGCACCGCCAGGAGGAACTGCGGGAGGCGTGCACCGGGGAGGCCGACGCCTCCCGCTCCTCAGCCTCCGGGGGTCCCCTCCCTGGCGCCGGCAGCTGGGGCCGGGCAGCCCCGAAAGCCGGGCCCGGGCCCGGGCCTGCTTGCTCAGTCTTCCGTTGCAAGGGGCCTGAGCCTGGGGGCCTCCCCAAGGGGAACCCTGAGTCCCGCGCCACGAGTCCCCCGACCGTCCCGGCGACAACTGCACAATTCGCGGCTTCGTCCCAGCCGTGGAGTGAGAGAACAATCCGTTTCCCCACAGAGGCCAGGCCCCTCCACGGGCGCCCCGGCCGCCCGCCACGGCGGAGGCGGACGCCCGGCCACGGCGCCTCCATCCACTCTGCTCGGGGAAACCTCCCCGGCGCCGGGGCCGCCGGCCGCGCCCCATCGTCGCGGCTCGTTTTCCGGGTGGCCGCGACATGCCCCGAGTGAGAAAGGGCCCTGCTCCACGCGGAACTGGCCGTTGAACAGGGCTGCCCAACGCCGGCCAATTCTCACGAGCGTTCTGCCCAAATCGATCCCGATTTGGGCAGAACGCTCGTGAGAATTGGCCGGAAAAACCCCGGCGAACACACTTCGGGCACCACAGGGCCGCAGGGCCCCCCCCCAGGGGCCCTGTCCGGTATCGCGTGTCGTCGCGTTCCGGCACCGCCAGGAGGAGCTGCGGGAGGCGTGCACCGGGGAGGCCGACGCCTCCCGCTCCTCAGCCTCCGGGGGTCCCCTCCCTGGCGCCGGCAGCTGGGGCCGGGCAGCCCCGAAAGCCGGGCCCGGGCCCGGGCCTGCTTGCTCAGTCTTCCGTTGCAAGGGGCCTGAGCCTGGGGGCCTCCCCAAGGGGAACCCTGAGTCCCGCGCCACGAGTCCCCCGACCGTCCCGGCGACAACTGCACAATTCGCGGCTTCGTCCCAGCCGTGGAGTGAGAGAACAATCCGTTTCCCCACAGAGGCCAGGCCCCTCCACGGGCGCCCCGGCCGCCCGCCACGGCGGAGGCGGACGCCCGGCCACGGCGCCTCCATTCACTCTGCTCGGGGAAACCTCCCCGGCGCCGGGGCCGCCGGCCGCGCCCCATCGTCGCGGCTCGTTTTCCGGGTGGCCGCGACAAGCCCCGAGCGAGAAAGGGCCCTGCACCACGCGGAACTGGGCGCTGACCAGGGCTGCCCAACGCCGGCCAATTCTCACGAGCGTTCTGCCCAAATCGATCCCGATTTGGGCAGAACGCTCGTGAGAATTGGCCGGAAAAAGCCCGGCGAACACACTTCGGGCACCACAGGGCCGCAGGGCCGCCCCCCCGGGGCCCTGTCCGGGATCGCGTGTCGTCGCGTTCCGGCACCGCCAGGAGGAGCTGCGGGAGGCGTGCACCGGGGAGGCCGACGCCTCCCGCTCCTCAGCCTCCAGGGGTCCCCTCCCTGGCGCCGGCAGCTGGGGCCGGGCAGCCCCGAAAGCCGGGCCCGGGCCCGGGCCTGCTTGCTCAGTCTTCCGTTGCAAGGGGCCTGAGCCTGGGGGCCTCCCCAAGGGGAACCCTGAGTCCCGCGCCACGAGTCCCCCGACCGTCCCGGCGACAACTGCACAATTCGCGGCTTCGTCCCAGCCGTGGAGTGAGAGAACAATCCGTTTCCCCACAGAGGCCAGGCCCCTCCACGGGCGCCCCGGCCGCCCGCCACGGCGGAGGCGGACGCCCGGCCACGGCGCCTCCATCCACTCTGCTCGGGGAAACCTCCCCGGCGCCGGGGCCGCCGGCCGCGCCCCATCGTCGCGGCTCGTTTTCCGGGTGGCCGCGACATGCCCCGAGTGAGAAAGGGCCCTGCTCCACGCGGAACTGGCCGTTGAACAGGGCTGCCCAACGCCGGCCAATTCTCACGAGCGTTCTGCCCAAATCGATCCCGATTTGGGCAGAACGCTCGTGAGAATTGGCCGGAAAAACCCCGGCGAACACACTTCGGGCACCACAGGGCCGCAGGGCCCACCCCCAGGGGCCCTGTCCGGTATCGCGTGTCGTCGCGTTCCGGCACCGCCAGGAGGAGCTGCGGGAGGCGTGCACCGGGGAGGCCGACGCCTCCCGCTCCTCAGCCTCCGGGGGTCCCCTCCCTGGCGCCGGCAGCTGGGGCCGGGCAGCCCCGAAAGCCGGGCCCGGGCCCGGTCCTGTTTGCTCGGCCTTCCGTTGCCAGGGGCCTGAGCCTGGGGGCCTCCCCATGGGGAACACTGAGTCCCGCGCCACGAGTCCCCCGACCGTCCCGGCGACAACGGCACCATTCGCGGCTTCGTCCCAGCCGTGGAGTGAGAGATAAATCCGTTTCCCCACAGAGGCCAGCCCCCTCCACGGGCGCCCCGGCCGCCCGCCACGGCGGAGGCGGACGCCCGGCCAGGCCGCCTCCATCCACTCTGCTCGGGGAAACCTCCCCGGCGCCGGGGCCGCCGGCCGCGCCCCATCGTCGCGGCTCGTTTTCCGGGTGGCCGCGACATGCCCCGAGCGAGAAAGGGCCCTGCTCCACGCGGAACTGGGCGCTGACCAGGGCTGCCCAACGCCGGCCAATTCTCACGAGCGTTCTGCCCAAATCGATCCCGATTTGGGCAGAACGCTCGTGAGAATTGGCCGGAAAAAGCCCGGCGAACACACTTCGGGCACCACAGGGCCGCAGGGCCGCCCCCCCGGGGCCCTGTCCGGGATCGCGTGTCGTCGCGTTCCGGCACCGCCAGGAGGAGCTGCGGGAGGCGTGCACCGGGGAGGCCGACGCCTCCCGCTCCTCAGGCTCCGGGGTCCCCTCCCTGGCGCCGGCAGCTGGGGCCGGGCAGCCCCGAAAGCCGGGCCCGTAACCGGGCCTGTTTGCTCAGTCTTCCGTTGCCAGGGGCCTGAGCCTGGGGGCCTCCCCATGGGGAACCCTAAATCCCGCGACACGAGTCCCCCGACCGTCCCGGCGACAACGGCACCATTCGCGGCTTCGTCCCAGCCGTGGAGTGAGAGATCAATCCGTTTCCCCACAGAGGCCAGCCCCCTCCACGGGCGCCCCGGCCGCCACCACGGCGGAGGCGGACGCCCGGCCACGGCGCCTCCATTCACTCTGCTCGGGGAAACCTCCCCGGCGCCGGGGCCGCCGGCCGCGCCCCATCGTCGCGGCTCGTTTTCCGGGTGGCCGCGACAAGCCCCGAGCGAGAAAGGGCCCTGCACCACGCGGAACTGGGCGCTGACCAGGGCTGCCCAACGCCGGCCAATTCTCACGAGCGTTCTGCCCAAATCGATCCCGATTTGGGCAGAACGCTCGTGAGAATTGGCCGGAAAAAGCCCGGCGAACACACTTCGGGCACCACAGGGCCGCAGGGCCGCCCCCCCGGGGCCCTGTCCGGGATCGCGTGTCGTCGCGTTCCGGCACCGCCAGGAGGAGCTGCGGGAGGCGTGCACCGGGGAGGCCGACGCCTCCCGCTCCTCAGCCTCCAGGGGTCCCCTCCCTGGCGCCGGCAGCTGGGGCCGGGCAGCCCCGAAAGCCGGGCCCGGGCCCGGGCCTGCTTGCTCAGTCTTCCGTTGCAAGGGGCCTGAGCCTGGGGGCCTCCCCAAGGGGAACCCTGAGTCCCGCGCCACGAGTCCCCCGACCGTCCCGGCGACAACTGCACAATTCGCGGCTTCGTCCCAGCCGTGGAGTGAGAGAACAATCCGTTTCCCCACAGAGGCCAGGCCCCTCCACGGGCGCCCCGGCCGCCCGCCACGGCGGAGGCGGACGCCCGGCCACGGCGCCTCCATCCACTCTGCTCGGGGAAACCTCCCCGGCGCCGGGGCCGCCGGCCGCGCCCCATCGTCGCGGCTCGTTTTCCGGGTGGCCGCGACAAGCCCCGAGCGAGAAAGGGCCCTGCACCACGCGGAACTGGGCGCTGACCAGGGCTGCCCAACGCCGGCCAATTCTCACGAGCGTTCTGCCCAAATCGATCCCGATTTGGGCAGAACGCTCGTGAGAATTGGCCGGAAAAAGCCCGGCGAACACACTTCGGGCACCACAGGGCCGCAGGGCCGCCCCCCCGGGGCCCTGTCCGGGATCGCGTGTCGTCGCGTTCCGGCACCGCCAGGAGGAGCTGCGGGAGGCGTGCACCGGGGAGGCCGACGCCTCCCGCTCCTCAGCCTCCAGGGGTCCCCTCCCTGGCGCCGGCAGCTGGGGCCGGGCAGCCCCGAAAGCCGGGCCCGGGCCCGGGCCTGCTTGCTCAGTCTTCCGTTGCAAGGGGCCTGAGCCTGGGGGCCTCCCCAAGGGGAACCCTGAGTCCCGCGCCACGAGTCCCCCGACCGTCCCGGCGACAACTGCACAATTCGCGGCTTCGTCCCAGCCGTGGAGTGAGAGAACAATCCGTTTCCCCACAGAGGCCAGGCCCCTCCACGGGCGCCCCGGCCGCCCGCCACGGCGGAGGCGGACGCCCGGCCACGGCGCCTCCATCCACTCTGCTCGGGGAAACCTCCCCGGCGCCGGGGCCGCCGGCCGCGCCCCATCGTCGCGGCTCGTTTTCCGGGTGGCCGCGACATGCCCCGAGTGAGAAAGGGCCCTGCTCCACGCGGAACTGGCCGTTGAACAGGGCTGCCCAACGCCGGCCAATTCTCACGAGCGTTCTGCCCAAATCGATCCCGATTTGGGCAGAACGCTCGTGAGAATTGGCCGGAAAAACCCCGGCGAACACACTTCGGGCACCACAGGGCCGCAGGGCCCCCCCCCAGGGGCCCTGTCCGGTATCGCGTGTCGTCGCGTTCCGGCACCGCCAGGAGGAGCTGCGGGAGGCGTGCACCGGGGAGGCCGACGCCTCCCGCTCCTCAGCCTCCGGGGGTCCCCTCCCTGGCGCCGGCAGCTGGGGCCGGGCAGCCCCGAAAGCCGGGCCCGGGCCCGGTCCTGTTTGCTCGGCCTTCCGTTGCCAGGGGCCTGAGCCTGGGGGCCTCCCCATGGGGAACACTGAGTCCCGCGCCACGAGTCCCCCGACCGTCCCGGCGACAACGGCACCATTCGCGGCTTCGTCCCAGCCGTGGAGTGAGAGATAAATCCGTTTCCCCACAGAGGCCAGCCCCCTCCACGGGCGCCCCGGCCGCCCGCCACGGCGGAGGCGGACGCCCGGCCAGGCCGCCTCCATCCACTCTGCTCGGGGAAACCTCCCCGGCGCCGGGGCCGCCGGCCGCGCCCCATCGTCGCGGCTCGTTTTCCGGGTGGCCGCGACAAGCCCCGAGCGAGAAAGGGCCCTGCACCACGCGGAACTGGGCGCTGACCAGGGCTGCCCAACGCCGGCCAATTCTCACGAGCGTTCTGCCCAAATCGATCCCGATTTGGGCAGAACGCTCGTGAGAATTGGCCGGAAAAAGCCCGGCGAACACACTTCGGGCACCACAGGGCCGCAGGGCCGCCCCCCCGGGGCCCTGTCCGGGATCGCGTGTCGTCGCGTTCCGGCACCGCCAGGAGGAGCTGCGGGAGGCGTGCACCGGGGAGGCCGACGCCTCCCGCTCCTCAGGCTCCGGGGTCCCCTCCCTGGCGCCGGCAGCTGGGGCCGGGCAGCCCCGAAAGCCGGGCCCGTAACCGGGCCTGTTTGCTCAGTCTTCCGTTGCCAGGGGCCTGAGCCTGGGGGCCTCCCCATGGGGAACCCTAAATCCCGCGACACGAGTCCCCCGACCGTCCCGGCGACAACGGCACCATTCGCGGCTTCGTCCCAGCCGTGGAGTGAGAGATCAATCCGTTTCCCCACAGAGGCCAGCCCCCTCCACGGGCGCCCCGGCCGCCACCACGGCGGAGGCGGACGCCCGGCCACGGCGCCTCCATTCACTCTGCTCGGGGAAACCTCCCCGGCGCCGGGGCCGCCGGCCGCGCCCCATCGTCGCGGCTCGTTTTCCGGGTGGCCGCGACAAGCCCCGAGCGAGAAAGGGCCCTGCACCACGCGGAACTGGGCGCTGACCAGGGCTGCCCAACGCCGGCCAATTCTCACGAGCGTTCTGCCCAAATCGATCCCGATTTGGGCAGAACGCTCGTGAGAATTGGCCGGAAAAAGCCCGGCGAACACACTTCGGGCACCACAGGGCCGCAGGGCCGCCCCCCCGGGGCCCTGTCCGGGATCGCGTGTCGTCGCGTTCCGGCACCGCCAGGAGGAGCTGCGGGAGGCGTGCACCGGGGAGGCCGACGCCTCCCGCTCCTCAGCCTCCAGGGGTCCCCTCCCTGGCGCCGGCAGCTGGGGCCGGGCAGCCCCGAAAGCCGGGCCCGGGCCCGGGCCTGCTTGCTCAGTCTTCCGTTGCAAGGGGCCTGAGCCTGGGGGCCTCCCCAAGGGGAACCCTGAGTCCCGCGCCACGAGTCCCCCGACCGTCCCGGCGACAACTGCACAATTCGCGGCTTCGTCCCAGCCGTGGAGTGAGAGAACAATCCGTTTCCCCACAGAGGCCAGGCCCCTCCACGGGCGCCCCGGCCGCCCGCCACGGCGGAGGCGGACGCCCGGCCACGGCGCCTCCATCCACTCTGCTCGGGGAAACCTCCCCGGCGCCGGGGCCGCCGGCCGCGCCCCATCGTCGCGGCTCGTTTTCCGGGTGGCCGCGACATGCCCCGAGTGAGAAAGGGCCCTGCTCCACGCGGAACTGGCCGTTGAACAGGGCTGCCCAATGCCGGCCAATTCTCACGAGCGTTCTGCCCAAATCGATCCCGATTTGGGCAGAACGCTCGTGAGAATTGGCCGGAAAAACCCCGGCGAACACACTTCGGGCACCACAGGGCCGCAGGGCCCCCCCCCAGGGGCCCTGTCCGGTATCGCGTGTCGTCGCGTTCCGGCACCGCCAGGAGGAGCTGCGGGAGGCGTGCACCGGGGAGGCCGACGCCTCCCGCTCCTCAGCCTCCGGGGGTCCCCTCCCTGGCGCCGGCAGCTGGGGCCGGGCAGCCCCGAAAGCCGGGCCCGGGCCCGGGCCTGCTTGCTCAGTCTTCCGTTGCAAGGGGCCTGAGCCTGGGGGCCTCCCCAAGGGGAACCCTGAGTCCCGCGCCACGAGTCCCCCGACCGTCCCGGCGACAACTGCACAATTCGCGGCTTCGTCCCAGCCGTGGAGTGAGAGAACAATCCGTTTCCCCACAGAGGCCAGGCCCCTCCACGGGCGCCCCGGCCGCCCGCCACGGCGGAGGCGGACGCCCGGCCACGGCGCCTCCATTCACTCTGCTCGGGGAAACCTCCCCGGCGCCGGGGCCGCCGGCCGCGCCCCATCGTCGCGGCTCGTTTTCCGGGTGGCCGCGACAAGCCCCGAGCGAGAAAGGGCCCTGCACCACGCGGAACTGGGCGCTGACCAGGGCTGCCCAACGCCGGCCAATTCTCACGAGCGTTCTGCCCAAATCGATCCCGATTTGGGCAGAACGCTCGTGAGAATTGGCCGGAAAAAGCCCGGCGAACACACTTCGGGCACCACAGGGCCGCAGGGCCGCCCCCCCGGGGCCCTGTCCGGGATCGCGTGTCGTCGCGTTCCGGCACCGCCAGGAGGAGCTGCGGGAGGCGTGCACCGGGGAGGCCGACGCCTCCCGCTCCTCAGCCTCCAGGGGTCCCCTCCCTGGCGCCGGCAGCTGGGGCCGGGCAGCCCCGAAAGCCGGGCCCGGGCCCGGGCCTGCTTGCTCAGTCTTCCGTTGCAAGGGGCCTGAGCCTGGGGGCCTCCCCAAGGGGAACCCTGAGTCCCGCGCCACGAGTCCCCCGACCGTCCCGGCGACAACTGCACAATTCGCGGCTTCGTCCCAGCCGTGGAGTGAGAGAACAATCCGTTTCCCCACAGAGGCCAGGCCCCTCCACGGGCGCCCCGGCCGCCCGCCACGGCGGAGGCGGACGCCCGGCCACGGCGCCTCCATCCACTCTGCTCGGGGAAACCTCCCCGGCGCCGGGGCCGCCGGCCGCGCCCCATCGTCGCGGCTCGTTTTCCGGGTGGCCGCGACATGCCCCGAGTGAGAAAGGGCCCTGCTCCACGCGGAACTGGCCGTTGAACAGGGCTGCCCAACGCCGGCCAATTCTCACGAGCGTTCTGCCCAAATCGATCCCGATTTGGGCAGAACGCTCGTGAGAATTGGCCGGAAAAACCCCGGCGAACACACTTCGGGCACCACAGGGCCGCAGGGCCCCCCCCCAGGGGCCCTGTCCGGTATCGCGTGTCGTCGCGTTCCGGCACCGCCAGGAGGAGCTGCGGGAGGCGTGCACCGGGGAGGCCGACGCCTCCCGCTCCTCAGCCTCCGGGGGTCCCCTCCCTGGCGCCGGCAGCTGGGGCCGGGCAGCCCCGAAAGCCGGGCCCGGGCCCGGTCCTGTTTGCTCGGCCTTCCGTTGCCAGGGGCCTGAGCCTGGGGGCCTCCCCATGGGGAACACTGAGTCCCGCGCCACGAGTCCCCCGACCGTCCCGGCGACAACGGCACCATTCGCGGCTTCGTCCCAGCCGTGGAGTGAGAGATAAATCCGTTTCCCCACAGAGGCCAGCCCCCTCCACGGGCGCCCCGGCCGCCCGCCACGGCGGAGGCGGACGCCCGGCCAGGCCGCCTCCATCCACTCTGCTCGGGGAAACCTCCCCGGCGCCGGGGCCGCCGGCCGCGCCCCATCGTCGCGGCTCGTTTTCCGGGTGGCCGCGACATGCCCCGAGCGAGAAAGGGCCCTGCTCCACGCGGAACTGGGCGCTGACCAGGGCTGCCCAACGCCGGCCAATTCTCACGAGCGTTCTGCCCAAATCGATCCCGATTTGGGCAGAACGCTCGTGAGAATTGGCCGGAAAAAGCCCGGCGAACACACTTCGGGCACCACAGGGCCGCAGGGCCGCCCCCCCGGGGCCCTGTCCGGGATCGCGTGTCGTCGCGTTCCGGCACCGCCAGGAGGAGCTGCGGGAGGCGTGCACCGGGGAGGCCGACGCCTCCCGCTCCTCAGGCTCCGGGGTCCCCTCCCTGGCGCCGGCAGCTGGGGCCGGGCAGCCCCGAAAGCCGGGCCCGTAACCGGGCCTGTTTGCTCAGTCTTCCGTTGCCAGGGGCCTGAGCCTGGGGGCCTCCCCATGGGGAACCCTAAATCCCGCGACACGAGTCCCCCGACCGTCCCGGCGACAACGGCACCATTCGCGGCTTCGTCCCAGCCGTGGAGTGAGAGATCAATCCGTTTCCCCACAGAGGCCAGCCCCCTCCACGGGCGCCCCGGCCGCCACCACGGCGGAGGCGGACGCCCGGCCACGGCGCCTCCATTCACTCTGCTCGGGGAAACCTCCCCGGCGCCGGGGCCGCCGGCCGCGCCCCATCGTCGCGGCTCGATTTCCGGGTGGCCGCGACAAGCCCCGAGCGAGAAAGGGCCCTGCACCACGCGGAACTGGGCGCTGACCAGGGCTGCCCAACGCCGGCCAATTCTCACGAGCGTTCTGCCCAAATCGATCCCGATTTGGGCAGAACGCTCGTGAGAATTGGCCGGAAAAAGCCCGGCGAACACACTTCGGGCACCACAGGGCCGCAGGGCCGCCCCCCCCGGGGCCCTGTCCGGGATCGCGTGTCGTCGCGTTCCGGCACCGCCAGGAGGAGCTGCGGGAGGCGTGCACCGGGGAGGCCGACGCCTCCCGCTCCTCAGCCTCCAGGGGTCCCCTCCCTGGCGCCGGCAGCTGGGGCCGGGCAGCCCCGAAAGCCGGGCCCGGGCCCGGGCCTGCTTGCTCAGTCTTCCGTTGCAAGGGGCCTGAGCCTGGGGGCCTCCCCAAGGGGAACCCTGAGTCCCGCGCCACGAGTCCCCCGACCGTCCCGGCGACAACTGCACAATTTGCGGCTTCGTCCCAGCCGTGGAGTGAGAGAACAATCCGTTTCCCCACAGAGGCCAGGCCCCTCCACGGGCGCCCCGGCCGCCCGCCACGGCGGAGGCGGACGCCCGGCCACGGCGCCTCCATCCACTCTGCTCGGGGAAACCTCCCCGGCGCCGGGGCCGCCGGCCGCGCCCCATCGTCGCGGCTCGTTTTCCAGGTGGCCGCGACATGCCCCGAGTGAGAAAGGGCCCTGCTCCACGCGGAACTGGCCGTTGAACAGGGCTGCCCAACGCCGGCCAATTCTCACGAGCGTTCTGCCCAAATCGATCCCGATTTGGGCAGAACGCTCGTGAGAATTGGCCGGAAAAACCCCGGCGAACACACTTCGGGCACCACAGGGCCGCAGGGCCCCCCCCCAGGGGCCCTGTCCGGTATCGCGTGTCGTCGCGTTCCGGCACCGCCAGGAGGAGCTGCGGGAGGCGTGCACCGGGGAGGCCGACGCCTCCCGCTCCTCAGCCTCCGGGGGTCCCCTCCCTGGCGCCGGCAGCTGGGGCCGGGCAGCCCCGAAAGCCGGGCCCGGGCCCGGGCCTGCTTGCTCAGTCTTCCGTTGCAAGGGGCCTGAGCCTGGGGGCCTCCCCAAGGGGAACCCTGAGTCCCGCGCCACGAGTCCCCCGACCGTCCCGGCGACAACTGCACAATTCGCGGCTTCGTCCCAGCCGTGGAGTGAGAGAACAATCCGTTTCCCCACAGAGGCCAGGCCCCTCCACGGGCGCCCCGGCCGCCCGCCACGGCGGAGGCGGACGCCCGGCCACGGCGCCTCCATTCACTCTGCTCGGGGAAACCTCCCCGGCGCCGGGGCCGCCGGCCGCGCCCCATCGTCGCGGCTCGTTTTCCGGGTGGCCGCGACAAGCCCCGAGCGAGAAAGGGCCCTGCACCACGCGGAACTGGGCGCTGACCAGGGCTGCCCAACGCCGGCCAATTCTCACGAGCGTTCTGCCCAAATCGATCCCGATTTGGGCAGAACGCTCGTGAGAATTGGCCGGAAAAAGCCCGGCGAACACACTTCGGGCACCACAGGGCCGCAGGGCCGCCCCCCCGGGGCCCTGTCCGGGATCGCGTGTCGTCGCGTTCCGGCACCGCCAGGAGGAGCTGCGGGAGGCGTGCACCGGGGAGGCCGACGCCTCCCGCTCCTCAGCCTCCAGGGGTCCCCTCCCTGGCGCCGGCAGCTGGGGCCGGGCAGCCCCGAAAGCCGGGCCCGGGCCCGGGCCTGCTTGCTCAGTCTTCCGTTGCAAGGGGCCTGAGCCTGGGGGCCTCCCCAAGGGGAACCCTGAGTCCCGCGCCACGAGTCCCCCGACCGTCCCGGCGACAACTGCACAATTCGCGGCTTCGTCCCAGCCGTGGAGTGAGAGAACAATCCGTTTCCCCACAGAGGCCAGGCCCCTCCACGGGCGCCCCGGCCGCCCGCCACGGCGGAGGCGGACGCCCGGCCACGGCGCCTCCATCCACTCTGCTCGGGGAAACCTCCCCGGCGCCGGGGCCGCCGGCCGCGCCCCATCGTCGCGGCTCGTTTTCCGGGTGGCCGCGACATGCCCCGAGTGAGAAAGGGCCCTGCTCCACGCGGAACTGGCCGTTGAACAGGGCTGCCCAACGCCGGCCAATTCTCACGAGCGTTCTGCCCAAATCGATCCCGATTTGGGCAGAACGCTCGTGAGAATTGGCCGGAAAAACCCCGGCGAACACACTTCGGGCACCACAGGGCCGCAGGGCCCCCCCCCAGGGGCCCTGTCCGGTATCGCGTGTCGTCGCGTTCCGGCACCGCCAGGAGGAGCTGCGGGAGGCGTGCACCGGGGAGGCCGACGCCTCCCGCTCCTCAGCCTCCGGGGGTCCCCTCCCTGGCGCCGGCAGCTGGGGCCGGGCAGCCCCGAAAGCCGGGCCCGGGCCCGGTCCTGTTTGCTCGGCCTTCCGTTGCCAGGGGCCTGAGCCTGGGGGCCTCCCCATGGGGAACACTGAGTCCCGCGGCACGAGTCCCCCGACCGTCCCGGCGACAACGGCACCATTCGCGGCTTCGTCCCAGCCGTGGAGTGAGAGATAAATCCGTTTCCCCACAGAGGCCAGCCCCCTCCACGGGCGCCCCGGCCGCCCGCCACGGCGGAGGCGGACGCCCGGCCAGGCCGCCTCCATCCACTCTGCTCGGGGAAACCTCCCCGGCGCCGGGGCCGCCGGCCGCGCCCCATCGTCGCGGCTCGTTTTCCGGGTGGCCGCGACATGCCCCGAGCGAGAAAGGGCCCTGCTCCACGCGGAACTGGGCGCTGACCAGGGCTGCCCAACGCCGGCCAATTCTCACGAGCGTTCTGCCCAAATCGATCCCGATTTGGGCAGAACGCTCGTGAGAATTGGCCGGAAAAAGCCCGGCGAACACACTTCGGGCACCACAGGGCCGCAGGGCCGCCCCCCCGGGGCCCTGTCCGGGATCGCGTGTCGTCGCGTTCCGGCACCGCCAGGAGGAGCTGCGGGAGGCGTGCACCGGGGAGGCCGACGCCTCCCGCTCCTCAGGCTCCGGGGTCCCCTCCCTGGCGCCGGCAGCTGGGGCCGGGCAGCCCCGAAAGCCGGGCCCGTAACCGGGCCTGTTTGCTCAGTCTTCCGTTGCCAGGGGCCTGAGCCTGGGGGCCTCCCCATGGGGAACCCTAAATCCCGCGACACGAGTCCCCCGACCGTCCCGGCGACAACGGCACCATTCGCGGCTTCGTCCCAGCCGTGGAGTGAGAGATCAATCCGTTTCCCCACAGAGGCCAGCCCCCTCCACGGGCGCCCCGGCCGCCACCACGGCGGAGGCGGACGCCCGGCCACGGCGCCTCCATTCACTCTGCTCGGGGAAACCTCCCCGGCGCCGGGGACGCCGGCCGCGCCCCATCGTCGCGGCTCGTTTTCCGGGTGGCCGCGACAAGCCCCGAGCGAGAAAGGGCCCTGCACCACGCGGAACTGGGCGCTGACCAGGGCTGCCCAACGCCGGCCAATTCTCACGAGCGTTCTGCCCAAATCGATCCCGATTTGGGCAGAACGCTCGTGAGAATTGGCCGGAAAAAGCCCGGCGAACACACTTCGGGCACCACAGGGCCGCAGGGCCGCCCCCCCGGGGCCCTGTCCGGGATCGCGTGTCGTCGCGTTCCGGCACCGCCAGGAGGAGCTGCGGGAGGCGTGCACCGGGGAGGCCGACGCCTCCCGCTCCTCAGCCTCCAGGGGTCCCCTCCCTGGCGCCGGCAGCTGGGGCCGGGCAGCCCCGAAAGCCGGGCCCGGGCCCGGGCCTGCTTGCTCAGTCTTCCGTTGCAAGGGGCCTGAGCCTGGGGGCCTCCCCAAGGGGAACCCTGAGTCCCGCGCCACGAGTCCCCCGACCGTCCCGGCGACAACTGCACAATTCGCGGCTTCGTCCCAGCCGTGGAGTGAGAGAACAATCCGTTTCCCCACAGAGGCCAGGCCCCTCCACGGGCGCCCCGGCCGCCCGCCACGGCGGAGGCGGACGCCCGGCCACGGCGCCTCCATCCACTCTGCTCGGGGAAACCTCCCCGGCGCCGGGGCCGCCGGCCGCGCCCCATCGTCGCGGCTCGTTTTCCGGGTGGCCGCGACAAGCCCCGAGCGAGAAAGGGCCCTGCACCACGCGGAACTGGGCGCTGACCAGGGCTGCCCAACGCCGGCCAATTCTCACGAGCGTTCTGCCCAAATCGATCCCGATTTGGGCAGAACGCTCGTGAGAATTGGCCGGAAAAAGCCCGGCGAACACACTTCGGGCACCACAGGGCCGCAGGGCCGCCCCCCCGGGGCCCTGTCCGGGATCGCGTGTCGTCGCGTTCCGGCACCGCCAGGAGGAGCTGCGGGAGGCGTGCACCGGGGAGGCCGACGCCTCCCGCTCCTCAGCCTCCAGGGGTCCCCTCCCTGGCGCCGGCAGCTGGGGCCGGGCAGCCCCGAAAGCCGGGCCCGGGCCCGGGCCTGCTTGCTCAGTCTTCCGTTGCAAGGGGCCTGAGCCTGGGGGCCTCCCCAAGGGGAACCCTGAGTCCCGCGCCACGAGTCCCCCGACCGTCCCGGCGACAACTGCACAATTCGCGGCTTCGTCCCAGCCGTGGAGTGAGAGAACAATCCGTTTCCCCACAGAGGCCAGGCCCCTCCACGGGCGCCCCGGCCGCCCGCCACGGCGGAGGCGGACGCCCGGCCACGGCGCCTCCATCCACTCTGCTCGGGGAAACCTCCCCGGCGCCGGGGCCGCCGGCCGCGCCCCATCGTCGCGGCTCGTTTTCCGGGTGGCCGCGACATGCCCCGAGTGAGAAAGGGCCCTGCTCCACGCGGAACTGGCCGTTGAACAGGGCTGCCCAACGCCGGCCAATTCTCACGAGCGTTCTGCCCAAATCGATCCCGATTTGGGCAGAACGCTCGTGAGAATTGGCCGGAAAAACCCCGGCGAACACACTTCGGGCACCACAGGGCCGCAGGGCCCCCCCCCAGGGGCCCTGTCCGGTATCGCGTGTCGTCGCGTTCCGGCACCGCCAGGAGGAGCTGCGGGAGGCGTGCACCGGGGAGGCCGACGCCTCCCGCTCCTCAGCCTCCGGGGGTCCCCTCCCTGGCGCCGGCAGCTGGGGCCGGGCAGCCCCGAAAGCCGGGCCCGGGCCCGGTCCTGTTTGCTCGGCCTTCCGTTGCCAGGGGCCTGAGCCTGGGGGCCTCCCCATGGGGAACACTGAGTCCCGCGCCACGAGTCCCCCGACCGTCCCGGCGACAACGGCACCATTCGCGGCTTCGTCCCAGCCGTGGAGTGAGAGATAAATCCGTTTCCCCACAGAGGCCAGCCCCCTCCACGGGCGCCCCGGCCGCCCGCCACGGCGGAGGCGGACGCCCGGCCAGGCCGCCTCCATCCACTCTGCTCGGGGAAACCTCCCCGGCGCCGGGGCCGCCGGCCGCGCCCCATCGTCGCGGCTCGTTTTCCGGGTGGCCGCGACATGCCCCGAGCGAGAAAGGGCCCTGCTCCACGCGGAACTGGGCGCTGACCAGGGCTGCCCAACGCCGGCCAATTCTCACGAGCGTTCTGCCCAAATCGATCCCGATTTGGGCAGAACGCTCGTGAGAATTGGCCGGAAAAAGCCCGGCGAACACACTTCGGGCACCACAGGGCCGCAGGGCCGCCCCCCCGGGGCCCTGTCCGGGATCGCGTGTCGTCGCGTTCCGGCACCGCCAGGAGGAGCTGCGGGAGGCGTGCACCGGGGAGGCCGACGCCTCCCGCTCCTCAGGCTCCGGGGTCCCCTCCCTGGCGCCGGCAGCTGGGGCCGGGCAGCCCCGAAAGCCGGGCCCGTAACCGGGCCTGTTTGCTCAGTCTTCCGTTGCCAGGGGCCTGAGCCTGGGGGCCTCCCCATGGGGAACCCTAAATCCCGCGACACGAGTCCCCCGACCGTCCCGGGGACAACGGCACCATTCGCGGCTTCGTCCCAGCCGTGGAGTGAGAGATCAATCCGTTTCCCCACAGAGGCCAGCCCCCTCCACGGGCGCCCCGGCCGCCACCACGGCGGAGGCGGACGCCCGGCCACGGCGCCTCCATTCACTCTGCTCGGGGAAACCTCCCCGGCGCCGGGGCCGCCGGCCGCGCCCCATCGTCGCGGCTCGTTTTCCGGGTGGCCGCGACAAGCCCCGAGCGAGAAAGGGCCCTGCACCACGCGGAACTGGGCGCTGACCAGGGCTGCCCAACGCCGGCCAATTCTCACGAGCGTTCTGCCCAAATCGATCCCGATTTGGGCAGAACGCTCGTGAGAATTGGCCGGAAAAAGCCCGGCTAACACACTTCGGGCACCACAGGGCCGCAGGGCCGCCCCCCCGGGGCCCTGTCCGGGATCGCGTGTCGTCGCGTTCCGGCACCGCCAGGAGGAGCTGCGGGAGGCGTGCACCGGGGAGGCCGACGCCTCCCGCTCCTCAGCCTCCAGGGGTCCCCTCCCTGGCGCCGGCAGCTGGGGCCGGGCAGCCCCGAAAGCCGGGCCCGGGCCCGGGCCTGCTTGCTCAGTCTTCCGTTGCAAGGGGCCTGAGCCTGGGGGCCTCCCCAAGGGGAACCCTGAGTCCCGCGCCACGAGTCCCCCGACCGTCCCGGCGACAACTGCACAATTCGCGGCTTCGTCCCAGCCGTGGAGTGAGAGAACAATCCGTTTCCCCACAGAGGCCAGGCCCCTCCACGGGCGCCCCGGCCGCCCGCCACGGCGGAGGCGGACGCCCGGCCACGGCGCCTCCATCCACTCTGCTCGGGGAAACCTCCCCGGCGCCGGGGCCGCCGGCCGCGCCCCATCGTCGCGGCTCGTTTTCCGGGTGGCCGCGACATGCCCCGAGTGAGAAAGGGCCCTGCTCCACGCGGAACTGGCCGTTGAACAGGGCTGCCCAACGCCGGCCAATTCTCACGAGCGTTCTGCCCAAATCGATCCCGATTTGGGCAGAACGCTCGTGAGAATTGGCCGGAAAAACCCCGGCGAACACACTTCGGGCACCACAGGGCCGCAGGGCCCCCCCCCAGGGGCCCTGTCCGGTATCGCGTGTCGTCGCGTTCCGGCACCGCCAGGAGGAGCTGCGGGAGGCGTGCACCGGGGAGGCCGACGCCTCCCGCTCCTCAGCCTCCGGGGGTCCCCTCCCTGGCGCCGGCAGCTGGGGCCGGGCAGCCCCGAAAGCCGGGCCCGGGCCCGGGCCTGCTTGCTCAGTCTTCCGTTGCAAGGGGCCTGAGCCTGGGGGCCTCCCCAAGGGGAACCCTGAGTCCCGCGCCACGAGTCCCCCGACCGTCCCGGCGACAACTGCACAATTCGCGGCTTCGTCCCAGCCGTGGAGTGAGAGAACAATCCGTTTCCCCACAGAGGCCAGGCCCCTCCACGGGCGCCCCGGCCGCCCGCCACGGCGGAGGCGGACGCCCGGCCACGGCGCCTCCATTCACTCTGCTCGGGGAAACCTCCCCGGCGCCGGGGCCGCCGGCCGCGCCCCATCGTCGCGGCTCGTTTTCCGGGTGGCCGCGACAAGCCCCGAGCGAGAAAGGGCCCTGCACCACGCGGAACTGGGCGCTGACCAGGGCTGCCCAACGCCGGCCAATTCTCACGAGCGTTCTGCCCAAATCGATCCCGATTTGGGCAGAACGCTCGTGAGAATTGGCCGGAAAAAGCCCGGCGAACACACTTCGGGCACCACAGGGCCGCAGGGCCGCCCCCCCGGGGCCCTGTCCGGGATCGCGTGTCGTCGCGTTCCGGCACCGCCAGGAGGAGCTGCGGGAGGCGTGCACCGGGGAGGCCGACGCCTCCCGCTCCTCAGCCTCCAGGGGTCCCCTCCCTGGCGCCGGCAGCTGGGGCCGGGCAGCCCCGAAAGCCGGGCCCGGGCCCGGGCCTGCTTGCTCAGTCTTCCGTTGCAAGGGGCCTGAGCCTGGGGGCCTCCCCAAGGGGAACCCTGAGTCCCGCGCCACGAGTCCCCCGACCGTCCCGGCGACAACTGCACAATTCGCGGCTTCGTCCCAGCCGTGGAGTGAGAGAACAATCCGTTTCCCCACAGAGGCCAGGCCCCTCCACGGGCGCCCCGGCCGCCCGCCACGGCGGAGGCGGACGCCCGGCCACGGCGCCTCCATCCACTCTGCTCGGGGAAACCTCCCCGGCGCCGGGGCCGCCGGCCGCGCCCCATCGTCGCGGCTCGTTTTCCGGGTGGCCGCGACATGCCCCGAGTGAGAAAGGGCCCTGCTCCACGCGGAACTGGCCGTTGAACAGGGCTGCCCAACGCCGGCCAATTCTCACGAGCGTTCTGCCCAAATCGATCCCGATTTGGGCAGAACGCTCGTGAGAATTGGCCGGAAAAACCCCGGCGAACACACTTCGGGCACCACAGGGCCGCAGGGCCCCCCCCCAGGGGCCCTGTCCGGTATCGCGTGTCGTCGCGTTCCGGCACCGCCAGGAGGAGCTGCGGGAGGCGTGCACTGGGGAGGCCGACGCCTCCCGCTCCTCAGCCTCCGGGGGTCCCCTCCCTGGCGCCGGCAGCTGGGGCCGGGCAGCCCCGAAAGCCGGGCCCGGGCCCGGTCCTGTTTGCTCGGCCTTCCGTTGCCAGGGGCCTGAGCCTGGGGGCCTCCCCATGGGGAACACTGAGTCCCGCGCCACGAGTCCCCCGACCGTCCCGGCGACAACGGCACCATTCGCGGCTTCGTCCCAGCCGTGGAGTGAGAGATAAATCCGTTTCCCCACAGAGGCCAGCCCCCTCCACGGGCGCCCCGGCCGCCCGCCACGGCGGAGGCGGACGCCCGGCCAGGCCGCCTCCATCCACTCTGCTCGGGGAAACCTCCCCGGCGCCGGGGCCGCCGGCCGCGCCCCATCGTCGCGGCTCGTTTTCCGGGTGGCCGCGACATGCCCCGAGCGAGAAAGGGCCCTGCTCCACGCGGAACTGGGCGCTGACCAGGGCTGCCCAACGCCGGCCAATTCTCACGAGCGTTCTGCCCAAATCGATCCCGATTTGGGCAGAACGCTCGTGAGAATTGGCCGGAAAAAGCCCGGCGAACACACTTCGGGCACCACAGGGCCGCAGGGCCGCCCCCCCGGGGCCCTGTCCGGGATCGCGTGTCGTCGCGTTCCGGCACCGCCAGGAGGAGCTGCGGGAGGCGTGCACCGGGGAGGCCGACGCCTCCCGCTCCTCAGGCTCCGGGGTCCCCTCCCTGGCGCCGGCAGCTGGGGCCGGGCAGCCCCGAAAGCCGGGCCCGTAACCGGGCCTGTTTGCTCAGTCTTCCGTTGCCAGGGGCCTGAGCCTGGGGGCCTCCCCATGGGGAACCCTAAATCCCGCGACACGAGTCCCCCGACCGTCCCGGGGACAACGGCACCATTCGCGGCTTCGTCCCAGCCGTGGAGTGAGAGATCAATCCGTTTCCCCACAGAGGCCAGCCCCCTCCACGGGCGCCCCGGCCGCCACCACGGCGGAGGCGGACGCCCGGCCACGGCGCCTCCATTCACTCTGCTCGGGGAAACCTCCCCGGCGCCGGGGCCGCCGGCCGCGCCCCATCGTCGCGGCTCGTTTTCCGGGTGGCCGCGACAAGCCCCGAGCGAGAAAGGGCCCTGCACCACGCGGAACTGGGCGCTGACCAGGGCTGCCCAACGCCGGCCAATTCTCACGAGCGTTCTGCCCAAATCGATCCCGATTTGGGCAGAACGCTCGTGAGAATTGGCCGGAAAAAGCCCGGCGAACACACTTCGGGCACCACAGGGCCGCAGGGCCGCCCCCCCGGGGCCCTGTCCGGGATCGCGTGTCGTCGCGTTCCGGCACCGCCAGGAGGAGCTGCGGGAGGCGTGCACCGGGGAGGCCGACGCCTCCCGCTCCTCAGCCTCCAGGGGTCCCCTCCCTGGCGCCGGCAGCTGGGGCCGGGCAGCCCCGAAAGCCGGGCCCGGGCCCGGGCCTGCTTGCTCAGTCTTCCGTTGCAAGGGGCCTGAGCCTGGGGGCCTCCCCAAGGGGAACCCTGAGTCCCGCGCCACGAGTCCCCCGACCGTCCCGGCGACAACTGCACAATTCGCGGCTTCGTCCCAGCCGTGGAGTGAGAGAACAATCCGTTTCCCCACAGAGGCCAGGCCCCTCCACGGGCGCCCCGGCCGCCCGCCACGGCGGAGGCGGACGCCCGGCCACGGCGCCTCCATCCACTCTGCTCGGGGAAACCTCCCCGGCGCCGGGGCCGCCGGCCGCGCCCCATCGTCGCGGCTCGTTTTCCGGGTGGCCGCGACATGCCCCGAGTGAGAAAGGGCCCTGCTCCACGCGGAACTGGCCGTTGAACAGGGCTGCCCAACGCCGGCCAATTCTCACGAGCGTTCTGCCCAAATCGATCCCGATTTGGGCAGAACGCTCGTGAGAATTGGCCGGAAAAACCCCGGCGAACACACTTCGGGCACCACAGGGCCGCAGGGCCCCCCCCCAGGGGCCCTGTCCGGTATCGCGTGTCGTCGCGTTCCGGCACCGCCAGGAGGAGCTGCGGGAGGCGTGCACCGGGGAGGCCGACGCCTCCCGCTCCTCAGCCTCCGGGGGTCCCCTCCCTGGCGCCGGCAGCTGGGGCCGGGCAGCCCCGAAAGCCGGGCCCGGGCCCGGTCCTGTTTGCTCGGCCTTCCGTTGCCAGGGGCCTGAGCCTGGGGGCCTCCCCATGGGGAACACTGAGTCCCGCGCCACGAGTCCCCCGACCGTCCCGGCGACAACGGCACCATTCGCGGCTTCGTCCCAGCCGTGGAGTGAGAGATAAATCCGTTTCCCCACAGAGGCCAGCCCCCTCCACGGGCGCCCCGGCCGCCCGCCACGGCGGAGGCGGACGCCCGGCCAGGCCGCCTCCATCCACTCTGCTCGGGGAAACCTCCCCGGCGCCGGGGCCGCCGGCCGCGCCCCATCGTCGCGGCTCGTTTTCCGGGTGGCCGCGACATGCCCCGAGCGAGAAAGGGCCCTGCTCCACGCGGAACTGGGCGCTGACCAGGGCTGCCCAACGCCGGCCAATTCTCACGAGCGTTCTGCCCAAATCGATCCCGATTTGGGCAGAACGCTCGTGAGAATTGGCCGGAAAAAGCCCGGCGAACACACTTCGGGCACCACAGGGCCGCAGGGCCGCCCCCCCGGGGCCCTGTCCGGGATCGCGTGTCGTCGCGTTCCGGCACCGCCAGGAGGAGCTGCGGGAGGCGTGCACCGGGGAGGCCGACGCCTCCCGCTCCTCAGCCTCCAGGGGTCCCCTCCCTGGCGCCGGCAGCTGGGGCCGGGCAGCCCCGAAAGCCGGGCCCGGGCCCGGGCCTGCTTGCTCAGTCTTCCGTTGCCAGGGGCCTGAGCCTGGGGGCCTCCCCAAGGGGAACCCTGAGTCCCGCGCCACGAGTCCCCCGACCGTCCCGGCGACAACGGCACAATTCGCGGCTTCGTCCCAGCCGTGGAGTGAGAGAACAATCCGTTTCCCCACAGAGGCCAGGCCCCTCCACGGGCGCCCCGGCCGCCCGCCATGGCGGAGGCGGACGCCCGGCCACGGCGCCTCCATCCACTCTGCTCGGGGAAACCTCCCCGGCGCCGGGGCCGCCGGCCGCGCCCCATCGTCGCGGCTCGTTTTCCGGGTGGCCGCGACATGCCCCGAGTGAGAAAGGGCCCTGCTCCACGCGGAACTGGCCGTTGAACAGGGCTGCCCAACGCCGGCCAATTCTCACGAGCGTTCTGCCCAAATCGATCCCGATTTGGGCAGAACGCTCGTGAGAATTGGCCGGAAAAACCCCGGCGAACACACTTCGGGCACCACAGGGCCGCAGGGCCCCCCCCCAGGGGCCCTGTCCGGGATCGCGTGTCGTCGCGTTCCGGCACCGCCAGGAGGAGCTGCGGGAGGCGTGCACCGGGGAGGCCGACGCCTCCCGCTCCTCAGCCTCCAGGGGTCCCCTCCCTGGCGCCGGCAGCTGGGGCCGGGCAGCCCCGAAAGCCGGGCCCGGAACCGGGCCTGTTTGCTCAGTCTTCCGTTGCCAGGGGCCTGAGCCTGGGGGCCTCCCCATGGGGAACCCTAAATCCCGCGACACGAGTCCCCCGTCCGTCCCGGCGACAATGGCACCATTCGCGGCTTCGTCCCAGCCGTGGAGTGAGAGATCAATCCGTTTCCCCACAGAGGCCAGCCCCCTCCACGGGCGCCCCGGCCGCCCACCACGGCGGATGTGGACGCCCGGCCACGGCGCCTCCATTCACTCTGCTCGGGGAAACCTCCCCGGCGCCGGGGCCGCCGGCCGCGCCCCATCGTCGCGGCTCGTTTTCCGGGTGGCCGCGACATGCCCCGAGCGAGAAAGGGCCCTGCTCCACGCGGAACTGGGCGCTGACCAGGGCTGCCCAACGCCGGCCAATTCTCACGAGCGTTCTGCCCAAATCGATCCCGATTTGGGCAGAACGCTCGTGAGAATTGGCCGGAAAAAGCCCGGCGAACACACTTCGGCACCACAGGGCCGCAGGGCCGCCCCCCCGGGGCCCTGTCCGGGATCGCGTGTCGTCGCGTTCCGGCACCGCCAGGAGGAGCTGCGGGAGGCGTGTACCGGGGAGGCCGACGCCTCCCGCTCCTCAGCCTCCGGGGGTCCCCTCCCTGGCGCTGGCAGCTGGGGCCGGGCAGCCCCGAAAGCCGGGCCCGGAACCGGGCCTGCTTGCTCAGCCTTCCGTTGCCAGGGGCCTGAGCCTTGGGGCCTCCCCATGGGGAAACCTGAGTCCCGCGCCACGAGTCCCCCGACCGTCCCGGAGACAACGGCACCATTCGCGGCTTCGTCCCAGCCGTGGAGTGAGAGAACAATCCGTTTCCCCACAGAGGCCAGCCCCCTCCACGGGCGCCCCGGCCGCCCAGCACGGCGGAGGCGGACGCCCGGCCACGGCGCCTCCATCCACTCTGCTCGGGGAAACCTCCCCGGCGCCGGGGCCGCCGGCCGCGCCCCATCGTCGCGGCTCGTTTTCCGGGTGGCCGCGACATGCCCCGAGCGAGAAAGGGCCCTGCTCCACGCGGAACTGGGCGCTGACCAGGGCTGCCCAACGCCGGCCAATTCTCACGAGCGTTCTGCCCAAATCGATCCCGATTTGGGCAGAACGCTCGTGAGAATTGGCCGGAAAAAGCCCGGCGAACACACTTCGGGCACCACAGGGCCGCAGGGCCGCCCCCCCGGGGCCCTGTCCGGGATCGCGTGTCGTCGCGTTCCGGCACCGCCAGGAGGAGCTGCGGGAGGCGTGCACCGGGGAGGCCGACGCCTCCCGCTCCTCAGCCTCCAGGGGTCCCCTCCCTGGCGCCGGCAGCTGGGGCAGGGCAGCCCCGAAAGCCGGGCCCGAGCCCGGGCCTGTTTGCTCAGCCTTCCGTTGCCAGGGGCCTGAGCCTGGGGGCCTCCCCAAGGGGAACCCTGAGTCCCGCGCCACGAGTCCCCCGACCGTCCCGGCGACAACGGCACAATTCGCGGCTTCGTCCCAGCCGTGGAGTGAGAGAACAATCCGTTTCCCCACAGAGGCCAGGCCCCTCCACGGGCGCCCCGGCCGCCCGCCATGGCGGAGGCGGACGCCCGGCCACGGCGCCTCCATCCACTCTGCTCGGGGAAACCTCCCCGGCGCCGGGGCCGCCGGCCGCGCCCCATCGTCGCGGCTCGTTTTCCGGGTGGCCGCGACATGCCCCGAGTGAGAAAGGGCCCTGCTCCACGCGGAACTGGCCGTTGAACAGGGCTGCCCAACGCCGGCCAATTCTCACGAGCGTTCTGCCCAAATCGATCCCGATTTGGGCAGAACGCTCGTGAGAATTGGCGGGAAAAACCCCGGCGAACACACATCGGGCACCACAGGGCCGCAGGGCCGCCCCCCCGGGGCCCTGTCCGGGATCGCGTGTCATCGCGTTCCGGCACCGCCAGGAGGAGCTGCGGGAGGCGTGTACCGGGGAGGCCGACGCCTCCCGCTCCTCAGGCTCCGGGGTCCCCTCCCTGGCGCCGGCAGCTGGGGCCGGGCAGCCCCGAAAGCCGGGCCCGGAACCGGGCCTGTTTGCTCAGTCTTCCGTTGCCAGGGGCCTGAGCCTGGGGGCCTCCCCATGGGGAACCCTAAATCCCGCGACACGAGTCCCCCGACCCTCCCGGCGACAACGGCACCATTCGCGGCTTCGTCCCAGCCGTGGAGTGAGAGATCAATCCGTTTCCCCACAGAGGCCAGCCCCCTCCACGGGCGCCCCGGCCGCCCACCACGGCGGAGGCGGACGCCCGGCCACGGCGCCTCCATCCACTCTGCTCGGGGAAACCTCCCCGGCGCCGGGGCCGCCGGCCGCGCCCCATCGTCGCGGCTCGTTTTCCGGGTGGCCGCGACATGCCCCGAGCGAGAAAGGGCCCTGCTCCACGCGGAACTGGGCGCTGACCAGGGCTGCCCAACGCCGGCCAATTCTCACGAGCGTTCTGCCCAAATCGATCCCGATTTGGGCAGAACGCTCGTGAGAATTGGCCGGAAATTGCCCGGCGAACACACTTCGGGCACCACAGGGCCGCAGGGCCGCCCCCCCGGGGCCCTGTCCGGGATCGCGTGTCGTCGCGTTCCGGCACCGCCACTAGGAGCTGCGGGAGGCGTGCACCGGGGAGGCCGACGCCTCCCGCTCCTCAGCCTCCGGGGGTCCCCGCCCTGGCGCCGGCAGCTGGGGCCGGGCAGCCCCGAAAGCCGGGCCCGGAACCGGGCCTGTTTGCTCAGTCTTCCGTTGCCAGGGGCCTGAGCCTGGGGGCCTCCCCATGGGGAACCCTGAGTCCCGCGCCACGAGTCCCCCGACCGTCCCGGTGACAACGGCACCATTCGCGGCTTCGACCCAGCCGTGCAGTGAGAGATCAATCCGTTTCCCCACAGAGGCCAGCCCCCTCCACGGGCGCCCCGGCCGCCCGCCACGGCGGAGGCGGACGCCCGGCCACGGCGCCTCCATCCACTCTGCTCGGGGAAACCTCCCCGGCGCCGGGGCCGCCGGCCGCGCCCCATCGTCGCGGCTCGTTTTGCGGGAGGCCGCGACATGCCCCGAGCGAGAAAGGGCCCTGCTCCACGCGGAACTGGGCGCTGACCAGGGCTGCCCAACGCCGGCCAATTCTCACGAGCGTTCTGCCCAAATCGATCCCGATATGGGCAGAACGCTCGTGAGAATTGGCCGGAAAAAGCCCGGCGAACACACTTCGGGCACCACAGGGCCGCAGGGCCGCCCCCCCGGGGCCCTGTCCGGGATCGCGTGTCGTCGCGTTCCGGCACCGCCAGGAGGAGCTGCGGGAGGCGTGCACCGGGGAGGCCGACGCCTCCCGCTCCTCAGCCTCCGGGGGTCCCCTCCCTGGCGCTGGCAGCTGGGGCCGGGCAGCCCCGAAAGCCGGGCCCGGAACCGGGCCTGCTTGCTCAGCCTTCCGTTGCCAGGGGCCTGAGCCTGGGGGCCTCCCCATGGGGAACACTGAGTCCCGCGCCACGAGTCCCCCGACCGTCCCGGCGACAACGGCACCATTCGCGGCTTCGTCCCAGCCATGGAGTGAGAGATCAATCCGTTTCCCCACAGAGGCCAGCCCCCTCCACGGGCGCCCCGGCCGCCCGCCACGGCGGAGGCGGACGCCCGGCCACGGCGCCTCCATCCACTCTGCTCGGGGAAACCTCCCCGGCGCCGGGGCCGCCGGCCGCGCCCCATCGTCGCGGATCGTTTTCCGGGTGGCCGCGACATGCCCCGAGCGAGAAAGGGCTCTGCTCCACGCGGAACTGGGCGCTGACCAGGGCTGCCCAACGCCGGCCAATGCTCACGAGCATTCTGCCCAAATCGATCCCGAGTTGGGCAGAACGCTCGTGAGAATTGGCCGGAAAAAGCCCGGCGAACACACTTCGGGCACCACAGGGCCGCAGGGCCCCCCCCCCGGGGCCCTGTCCGGGATCGCGTGTCGTCGCGTTCCGGCACCGCCAGGAGGAGCTGCGGGAGGCGTGTACCGGGGAGGCCGAGGCCTCCCGCTCCTCAGCCTCCGGGGGTCCCCTCCCTGGCGCCGGCAGCTGGGGCCGGGCAGCCCCGAAAGCCGGGCCCGGAACAGGGCCTGCTTGCTCAGCCTTCCGTTGCCAGGGGCCTGAGCCTGGGGGCCTCCCCTTGGGGAACACTGAGTCCCGCGCCACGAGTCCCCCGACCGTCCCGGCGACAACGGCACCATTCGCGGCTTCGTCCCAGCCGTGGAGTGAGATCAATCCGTTTCCCCACAGAGGCCAGCCCCCTCCACGGGCGCCCTGGCCGCCCGCCACGGCGGAGGCGGACGCCCGGCCACGGCGCCTCCATCCACTCTGCTCGGGGAAACCTCCCCGGCGCCGGGGCCGCCGGCCGCGCCCCATCGTCGCGGCTCGTTTTCCGGGTGGCCGCGACATGCCCCGAGCGAGAAAGGGCCCTGCTCCACGCGGAACTGGGCGCTGACCAGGGCTGCCCAACGCCGGCCAATTCTCACGAGCGTTCTGACCAAATCGATCCCGATTTGGGCAGAACGCTCGTGAGAATTGGCCGGAAAAAGCCCGGCGAACACACTTCGGGCACCACAGGGCCGCAGGGCCGCCCCCCCGGGGCCCTGTCCGGGATCGCGTGTCGTCGCGTTCCGGCACCGCCAGGAGGAGCTGCGGGAGGCGTGCACCGGGGAGGCCGAAGCCTCCCGCTCCTCAGCCTCCGGGGGTCCCCTCCCTGGCGCCGGCAGCTGGGGCCGGGCAGCCCCGAAAGCCGGGCCCGGAACCGGGCCTGCTTGCTCAGCCTTCCGTTGCCAGGGGCCTGAGCCTGGGGGCCTCCCCATGGGGAACCCTGAGTCCCGCGCCACGAGTCCCCCGACCGTCCCGGAGACAACGGCACCATTCGAGGCTTCGTCCCAGCCGTGGAGTGAGAGAACAATCCGTTTCCCCACAGAGGCCAGCCCCCTCCACGGGCGCCCCGGCCGCCCGCCACGGCGGAGGCGGACGCCCGGCCACGGCGCCTCCATCCACTCTGCTCGGGGAAACCTCCCCGGCGCCGGGGCCGCCGGCCGCGCCCCATCGTCGCGGCTCGTTTTCCGGGTGGCCGCGACATGCCCCGAGCGAGAAAGGGCCCTGCTCCACGCGGAACTGGGCGCTGACCAGGGCTGCCCAACGCCGGCCAATTCTCACGAGCGTTCTGCCCAAATCGATTTGGCAGAACGCTCGTGAGAATTGGCCGGAAAAAGCCCGGAGAACACACTTCGGGCACCACACGGCCGCAGGGCCGCCCCCCCGGGGCCCTGTCCGGGATCGCGTGTCGTCGCGTTCCGGCACCGCCAGGAAGAGCTGCGGGAGGCGTGCACCGGGGAGGCCGACGCCTCCCGCTCCTCAGCCTCCAGGGGTCCCCTCCCTGGCGCCGGCAGCTGGGGCCGGGCAGCCCCGAAAGCCGGGCCCGGGCCCGGGCCTGCTTGCTCAGTCTTCCGTTGCCAGGGGCCTGAGCCTGGGGGCCTCCCCAAGGGGAACCCTGAGTCCCGCGCCACGAGTCCCCCGACCGTCCCGGCGACAACGGCACAATTCGCCGCTTCGTCCCAGCCGTGGAGTGAGAGATCAATCCGTTTCCCCACAGAGGCCAGCCCCCTCCACGGGCGCCCCGGCCGCCCGCCACGGCGGAGGCGGACGCCCGGCCACGGCGCCTCCATCCACTCTGCTCGGGGAAACCTCCCCGGCGCCGGGGCCGCCGGCCGCGCCCCATCGTCGCGGCTCGTTTTCCGGGTGGCCGCGACATGCCCTGAGTGAGAAAGGGCCCTGCTCCACGCGGAACTGGCCTTTGAACAGGGCTGCCCAACGCCGGCCAATTCTCACGAGCGTTCTGCCCAAACCGATCCCGATTTGGGCAGAACGCTCGTGAGAATTGGCCGGAAAAACCCCGGCGAACACACTTCGGGCACCACAGGGCCGCAGGGCCCCCCCCCAGGGGCCCTGTCCGGGATCGCGTGTCGTCGCGTTCCGGCACCGCCAGGAGGAGCTGCGGGAGGCGTGCACCGGGGAGGCCGACGCCTCCCGCTCCTCAGCCTCCAGGGGTCCCCTCCCTGGCGCCGGCAGCTGGGGCCGGGCAGCCCCGAAAGCCGGGACCGGGCCCGGGCCTGCTTGCTCAGTCTTCCGTTGCCAGGGGCCTGAGCCTGGGGGCCTCCCCAAGGGGAACCCTGAGTCCCGCGCCACGAGTCCCCCGACCGTCCCGGCGACAGCGGCACAATTCGCGGCTTCGTCCCAGCCGTGGAGTGAGAGATCAATCCGTTTCCCCACAGAGGCCAGCCCCCTCCACCGGCGCCCCGGCCGCCCGCCACGGCGGAGGCGGACGCCCGGCCACGGCGCCTCCATCCACTCTGCTCGGGGAAACCTCCCCGGTGCCTGGGCCTCGGCCGCGCCCCATCGTCGCGGCTCGTTTTCCGGGTGGCCACGACATGCCCCGAGCGAGAAAGGGCCCTGCTCCACGCGGAACTGGGCGCTGACCAGGGCTGCCCAACGCCGGCCAATTCTCACGAGCGTTCTGCCCAAATCGATCCCGATTTGGGCAGAACGCTCGTGAGAATTGGCCGGAAAAACCCCGGCGAACACACATCGGGCACCACAGGGCCGCAGGGCCCCCCCCCCGGGGCCCTGTCCGGGATCGCGTGTCATCGCGTTCCGGCACCGCCAGGAGGAGCTGCGGGAGGCGTGTACCGGGGAGGCCGACGCCTCCCGCTCCTCAGGCTCCGGGATCCCCTCCCTAGCGCCGGC
This sequence comes from Meles meles, assembly GCF_922984935.1. NCBI lineage: Eukaryota > Metazoa > Chordata > Mammalia > Carnivora > Mustelidae > Meles > Meles meles. The sequence goes on along the minus strand of NW_025721618.1, from coordinate 1,049,231 downwards.
AGCTGGGGCCGGGCAGCCCCGAAAGCCGGGCCCGGAACCGGGCCTGTTTGCTCAGTCTTCCGTTGCCAGGGGCCTGAGCCTGGGGGCCTCCCCATGGGGAACCCTAAATCCCGCGACACGAGTCCCCCGACCGTCCCGGCGACAACGGCACCATTCGCGGCTTCGTCCCAGCCGTGGAGTGAGAGATCAATCCGTTTCCCCACAGAGGCCAGCCCCCTCCACGGGCGCCCCGGCCGCCCACCACGGCGGAGGCGGACGCCCGGCCACGGCGCCTCCATCCACTCTGCTCGGGGAAACCTCCCCGGCGCCGGGGCCGCCGGCCGCGCCCCAACGTCGCGGCTCGTTTTCCGGGTGGCCGCGACATGCCCCGAGCGAGAAAGAGCCCTGCTCCACGCGGAACTGGGCGCTGACCAGGGCTGCCCAACGCCGGCCAATTCTCACGAGCGTTCTGCCCAAATCGATCCCGATTTGGGCAGAACGCTCGTGAGAATTGGCCGGAAATTGCCCGGCGAACACACTTCGGGCACCACAGGGCCGCAGGGCCGCCCCCCCGGGGCCCTGTCCGGGATCGCGTGTCGTCGCGTTCCGGCACCGCCAGGAGGAGCTGCGGGAGGCGTGCACCGGGGAGGCCGACGCCTCCCGCTCCTCAGCCTCCGGGGGTCCCCGCCCTGGCGCCGGCAGCTGGGGCCGGGCAGCCCCGAAAGCCGGGCCCGGAACCGGGCCTGTTTGCTCAGTCTTCCGTTGCCAGGGGCCTGAGCCTGGGGGCCTCCCCATGGGGAACCATGAGTCCCGCGCCACGAGTCCCCCGACCGTCCCGGTGACAACGGCACCATTCGCGGCTTCGTCCCAGCCGTGGAGTGAGAGATCAATCCGTTTCCCCACAGAGGCCAGCCCCCTCCACGGGCGCCCCGGCCGCCCGCCACGGCGGAGGCGGACGCCCGGCCACGGCACCTCCATCCACTCTGCTCGGGGAAAACTCCCCGGCGCCGGGGCCGCCGGCCGCGCCCCATCGTCACGGCTCGTTTTCCGGGTGGCCGCGACATGCCCCGAGCGAGAAAGGGCCCTGCTCCACGCGGAACTGGGCGCTGACCAGGGCTGCCCAACGCCGGCCAATTCTCACGAGCGTTCTGCCCAAATCGATCCCGATTTGGGCAGAACGCTCGTGAGAATTGACCGAAAAAGCCCGGCGAACACACTTCGGGCACCACAGGGCCCCAGGGCCGCCCCCCCCGGGGCCCTGTCCGGGATCGCGTGTCGTCGCGTTACGGCACCTCCAGGAGAGCTGCGGGAGGCGTGCACCGGGGAGGCCGACGCCTCCCGCTCCTCAGCCTCCGGGGGTCCCCGCCCTGGCGCCGGCAGCTGGGGCCGGGCAGCCCCGAAAGCCGGGCCCGGGCCCGGGCCTGCTTGCTCAGTCTTCCGTTGCCAGGGGCTTGAGCCTTGGGGCCTCCCCATGGGGAACACTGAGTCCCGCGCCACGAGTCCCCCGACCGTCCCGGCGACAACGGCACCATTCGCGGCTTCGTCCCAGCCGTGGAGTGAGAGATCAATCCGTTTCCCCACAGTGGCCAGCCCCCTCCACGGGCGCCACGGCCGCCCGCCACGGCGGAGGCGGACGCCCGGCCACGGCGCCTCCATCCACTCTGCTCGGGGAAACCTTCCCGGCGCCGGGTCCGCCGGCCGCGCCCCATCGTCGCGGCTCGTTTTCCGGGTGGCCGCGACATGCCCCGAGCGAGAAAGGGCCCTGCTCCACGCGGAACTGGGCGCTGACCAGGGCTGCCCAACGCCGGCCAATTCTCACGAGCGTTCTGCCCAAATCGATCCCGATTTGGGCAGAACGCTCGTGAGAATTGGCCGGAAATTGCCCGGCGAACACACTTCGGGCACCACAGGGCCGCAAGGCCGCCCCCCCGGGGCCCTGTCCGGGATCGCGTGTCGTCGCGTTCCGGCACCGCCAGGAGGAGCTGCGGGAGGCGTGCACCGGGGAGGCCGACGCCTCCCGCTCCTCAGCCTCCGTGGGTCCCCGCCCTGGCGCCGGCAGCTGGGGCCGGGCAGCCCCGAAAGCCGGGCCCGGAACCGGGCCTGTTTGCTCAGTCTTCCGTTGCCAGGGGCCTGAGCCTGGGGGCCTCCCCATGGGGAACCCTGAGTCCCGCGCCACGAGTCCCCCGACCGTCCCGGTGACAACGGCACCATTCGCGGCTTCGTCCCAGCCGTGGAGTGAGAGATCAATCCGTTTCCCCACAGAGGCCAGCCCCCTCCACGGGCGCCCCGGCCGCCCGCCACGGCGGAGGCGGACGCCCGGCCACGGCGCCTCCATCCACTCTGCTCGGGGAAACCTCCCCGGCGCCGGGGCCGCCGGCCGCGCCCCATCGTCACGGCTCGTTTTCCGGGTGGCCGCGACATGCCCCGAGCGAGAAAGGGCCCTGCTCCACGCGGAACTGGGCGCTGACCAGGGCTGCCCAACGCCGGCCAATTCTCACGAGCGTTCTGCCCAAATCGATCCCGATTTGGGCAGAACGCTCGTGAGAATTGGCCGAAAAAGCCCGGCGAACACACTTCGGGCACCATAGGGCCCCAGGGCCGCCCCCCCCGGGGCCCTGTCCGGGATCGCGTGTCGTCGCGTTACGGCACCTCCAGGAGAGCTGCGGGAGGCATGCACCGGGGAAGCCGACGCTTCCCGCTCCTCAGCCTCCGGGGGTCCCCGCCCTGGCGCCGGCAGCTGGGGCCGGGCAGCCCCGAAAGCCGGGCCCGGGCCCGGGCCTGCTTGCTCAGTCTTCCGTTGCCAGGGGCCTGAGCCTTGGGGCCTCCCCATGGGGAACACTGAGTCCCGCGCCACGAGTCCCCCGACCGTCCCGGCGACAACGGCACCATTCGCGGCTTCGTCCCAGCCGTGGAGTGAGAGATCAATCCGTTTCCCCACAGTGGCCAGCCCCCTCCACGGGCGCCACGGCCGCCCGCCACGGCGGAGGCGGACGCCCGGCCACGGCGCCTCCATCCACTCTGCTCGGGGAAACCTTCCCGGCGCCGGGTCCGCCGGCCGCGCCCCATCGTCGCGGCTCGTTTTCCGGGTGGCCGCGACATGCCCCGAGCGAGAAAGGGCCCTGCTCCACGCGGAACTGGGCGCTGACCAGGGCTGCCCAACGCCGGCCAATTCTCACGAGCGTTCTGCCCAAATCGATCCCGATTTGGGCAGAACGCTCGTGAGAATTGGCCGGAAAAAGCCCGGCGAACACACTTCGGGCACCACAGGGCCGCAGGGCCGCCCCCCCGGGGCCCTGTCCGGGATCGCGTGTCGTCGCGTTCCGGCACCGCCAGGAGGAACTGCGGGAGGCGTGCACCGGGGAGGCCGACGCCTCCCGCTCCTCAGCCTCCGGGGGTCCCCTCCCTGGCGCCGGCAGCTGGGGCCGGGCAGCCCCGAAAGCCGGGCCCGGGCCCGGGCCTGTTTGCTCAGCCTTCCGTTGCCAGGGGCCTGAGCCTGGGGGCCTCCCCATGGGGAACACTGAGTCCCGCGCCACGAGTCCCCCGACCGTCCCGGCGACAACGGCACCATTCGCGGCTTCGTCCCAGCCGTGGAGTGAGAGATCAATCCGTTTCCCCACAGAGGCCAGCCACCTCCACGGGCGCCCCGGCCGCCCGCCACGGCGGAGGCGGACGCCCGGCCACGGCGCCTCCATCCACTCTGCTCGGGGAAACCTCCCCGGCGCCGGGGCCGCCGGCCGCGCCCCATCGTCGCGGCTCGTTTTCCGGGTGGCCGCGACATGCCCCGAGCGAGAAAGGGCCCTGCTCCACGCGGAACTGGGCGCTGACCAGGGCTGCCCAACGCCGGCCAATTCTCACGAGCGTTCTGCCCAAATCGATCCCGATTTGGGCAGAACGCTCGTGAGAATTGGCCGGAAAAAGCCCGGCGAACACACTTCGGGCACCACAGGGCCGCAGGGCCGCCCCCCCGGGGCCCTGTCCGGGATCGCGTGTCGTCGCGTTCCGGCACCGCCAGGAGGAGCTGCGGGAGGCGTGCACCGGGGAGGCCGACGCCTCCCGCTCCTCAGGCTCCGGGGTCCCCTCCCTGGCGCCGGCAGCTGGGGCCGGGCAGCCCCGAAAGCCGGGCCCGTAACCGGGCCTGTTTGCTCAGTCTTCCGTTGCCAGGGGCCTGAGCCTGGGGGCCTCCCCATGGGGAACCCTAAATCCCGCGACACGAGTCCCCCGACCGTCCCGGCGACAACGGCACCATTCGCGGCTTCGTCCCAGCCGTGGAGTGAGAGATCAATCCGTTTCCCCACAGAGGCCAGCCCCCTCCACGGGCGCCCCGGCCGCCACCACGGCGGAGGCGGACGCCCGGCCACGGCGCCTCCATTCACTCTGCTCGGGGAAACCTCCCCGGCGCCGGGGCCGCCGGCCGCGCCCCATCGTCGCGGCTCGTTTTCCGGGTGGCCGCGACAAGCCCCGAGCGAGAAAGGGCCCTGCACCACGCGGAACTGGGCGCTGACCAGGGCTGCCCAACGCCGGCCAATTCTCACGAGCGTTCTGCCCAAATCGATCCCGATTTGGGCAGAACGCTCGTGAGAATTGGCCGGAAAAAGCCCGGCGAACACACTTCGGGCACCACAGGGCCGCAGGGCCGCCCCCCCGGGGCCCTGTCCGGGATCGCGTGTCGTCGCGTTCCGGCACCGCCAGGAGGAGCTGCGGGAGGCGTGCACCGGGGAGGCCGACGCCTCCCGCTCCTCAGCCTCCAGGGGTCCCCTCCCTGGCGCCGGCAGCTGGGGCCGGGCAGCCCCGAAAGCCGGGCCCGGGCCCGGGCCTGCTTGCTCAGTCTTCCGTTGCAAGGGGCCTGAGCCTGGGGGCCTCCCCAAGGGGAACCCTGAGTCCCGCGCCACGAGTCCCCCGACCGTCCCGGCGACAACTGCACAATTCGCGGCTTCGTCCCAGCCGTGGAGTGAGAGAACAATCCGTTTCCCCACAGAGGCCAGGCCCCTCCACGGGCGCCCCGGCCGCCCGCCACGGCGGAGGCGGACGCCCGGCCACGGCGCCTCCATCCACTCTGCTCGGGGAAACCTCCCCGGCGCCGGGGCCGCCGGCCGCGCCCCATCGTCGCGGCTCGTTTTCCGGGTGGCCGCGACATGCCCCGAGTGAGAAAGGGCCCTGCTCCACGCGGAACTGGCCGTTGAACAGGGCTGCCCAACGCCGGCCAATTCTCACGAGCGTTCTGCCCAAATCGATCCCGATTTGGGCAGAACGCTCGTGAGAATTGGCCGGAAAAACCCCGGCGAACACACTTCGGGCACCACAGGGCCGCAGGGCCCCCCCCCAGGGGCCCTGTCCGGTATCGCGTGTCGTCGCGTTCCGGCACCGCCAGGAGGAGCTGCGGGAGGCGTGCACCGGGGAGGCCGACGCCTCCCGCTCCTCAGCCTCCGGGGGTCCCCTCCCTGGCGCCGGCAGCTGGGGCCGGGCAGCCCCGAAAGCCGGGCCCGGGCCCGGTCCTGTTTGCTCGGCCTTCCGTTGCCAGGGGCCTGAGCCTGGGGGCCTCCCCATGGGGAACACTGAGTCCCGCGCCACGAGTCCCCCGACCGTCCCGGCGACAACGGCACCATTCGCGGCTTCGTCCCAGCCGTGGAGTGAGAGATCAATCCGTTTCCCCACAGAGGCCAGCCCCCTCCACGGGCGCCCCGGCCGCCCGCCACGGCGGAGGCGGACGCCCGGCCAGGCCGCCTCCATCCACTCTGCTCGGGGAAACCTCCCCGGCGCCGGGGCCGCCGGCCGCGACCCATCGTCGCGGCTCGTTTTCCGGGTGGCCGCGACATGCCCCGAGCGAGAAAGGGCCCTGCTCCACGCGGAACTGGGCGCTGACCAGGGCTGCCCAACGCCGGCCAATTCTCACGAGCGTTCTGCCCAAATCGATCCCGATTTGGGCAGAACGCTCGTGAGAATTGGCCGGAAAAAGCCCGGCGAACACACTTCGGGCACCACAGGGCCGCAGGGCCGCCCCCCCGGGGCCCTGTCCGGGATCGCGTGTCGTCGCGTTCCGGCACCGCCAGGAGGAGCTGCGGGAGGCGTGCACCGGGGAGGCCGACGCCTCCCGCTCCTCAGGCTCCGGGGTCCCCTCCCTGGCGCCGGCAGCTGGGGCCGGGCAGCCCCGAAAGCCGGGCCCGGAACCGGGCCTGTTTGCTCAGTCTTCCGTTGCCAGGGGCCTGAGCCTGGGGGCCTCCCCATGGGGAACCCTAAATCCCGCGACACGAGTCCCCCGTCCGTCCCGGCGACAATGGCACCATTCGCGGCTTCGTCCCAGCCGTGGAGTGAGAGATCAATCCGTTTCCCCACAGAGGCCAGCCCCCTCCACGGGCGCCCCGGCCGCCCACCACGGCGGAGGTGGACGCCCGGCCACGGCGCCTCCATTCACTCTGCTCGGGGAAACCTCCCCGGCGCCGGGGCCGCCGGCCGCGCCCCATCGTCGCGGCTCGTTTTCCGGGTGGCCGCGACATGCCCCGAGCGAGAAAGGGCCCTGCTCCACGCGGAACTGGGCGCTGACCAGGGCTGCCCAACGCCGGCCAATTCTCACGAGCGTTCTGCCCAAATCGATCCCGATTTGGGCAGAACGCTCGTGAGAATTGGCCGGAAAAAGCCCGGCGAACACACTTCGGGCACCACAGGGCCGCAGGGCCGCCCCCCCGGGGCCCTGTCCGGGATCGCGTGTCGTCGCGTTCCGGCACCGCCAGGAGGAGCTGCGGGAGGCGTGTACCGGGGAGGCCGACGCCTCCCGCTCCTCAGTCTCCGGGGTCCCCTCCCTGGCGCCGGCAGCTGGGGCCGGGCAGCCCCGAAAGCCGGGCGCGGAACCGGGCCTGTTTGCTCAGTCTTCCGTTGCCAGGGGCCTGAGCCTGGGGGCCTCCCCATGGGGAACCCTAAATCCCGCGACACGAGTCCCCCGACCGTCCCGGCGACAACGACACCATTCGCGGCTTCGTCCCAGCCGTGGAGTGAGAGATCAATCCGTTTCCCTACAGAGGCCAGCCCCCTCCACGGGCGCCCCGGCCGCCCACCACGGCGGAGGCGGACGCCCGGCCACGGCGCCTCCATTCACTCTGCTCGGGGAAACCTCCCCGGCGCCGGGGCCGCCGGCCGCGCCCCATCGTCGCGGCTCGTTTTCCGGGTGGCCGCGACATGCCCCGAGCGAGAAAGGGCCCTGCACCACGCGGAACTGGGCGCTGACCAGGGCTGCCCAACGCCGGCCAATTCTCACGAGCGTTCTGCCCAAATCGATCCCGATTTGGGCAGAACGCTCGTGAGAATTGGCCGGAAAAAGCCCGGCGAACACACTTCGGGCACCACAGGGCCGCAGGGCCGCCCCCCCGGGGCCCTGTCCGGGATCGCGTGTCGTCGCGTTCCGGCACCGCCAGGAGGAGCTGCGGGAGGCGTGCACCGGGGAGGCCGACGCCTCCCGCTCCTCAGCCTCCAGGGGTCCCCTCCCTGGCGCCGGCAGCTGGGGCCGGGCAGCCCCGAAAGCCGGGCCCGGGCCCGGGCCTGCTTGCTCAGTCTTCCGTTGCCAGGGGCCTGAGCCTGGGGGCCTCCCCAAGGGGAACCCTGAGTCCCGCGCCACGAGTCCCCCGACCGTCCCGGCGACAACGGCACAATTCGCGGCTTCGTCCCAGCCGTGGAGTGAGAGAACAATCCGTTTCCCCACAGAGGCCAGGCCCCTCCACGGGCGCCCCGGCCGCCCGCCATGGCGGAGGCGGACGCCCGGCCACGGCGCCTCCATCCACTCTGCTCGGGGAAACCTCCCCGGCGCCGGGGCCGCCGGCCGCGCCCCATCGTCGCGGCTCGTTTTCCGGGTGGCCGCGACATGCCCCGAGTGAGAAAGGGCCCTGCTCCACGCGGAACTGGCCGTTGAACAGGGCTGCCCAACGCCGGCCAATTCTCACGAGCGTTCTGCCCAAATCGATCCTGATTTGGGCAGAACGCTCTTGAGAATTGGCCGGAAAAACCCCGGCGAACACACTTCGGGCACCACAGGGCCGCAGGGCCCCCCCCCAGGGGCCCTGTCCGGGATCGCGTGTCGTCGCGTTCCGGCACCGCCAGGAGGAGCTGCGGGAGGCGTGCACCGGGGAGGCCGACGCCTCCCGCTCCTCAGCCTCCAGGGGTCCCCTCCCTGGCCCCGGAAGCTGGGGCCGGGCAGCCCCGAAAGCCGGGCCCGGAACCGGGCCTGTTTGCTCAGTCTTCCGTTGCCAGGGGCCTGAGCCTGGGGGCCTCCCCATGGGGAACACTAAATCCCGCGACACGAGTCCCCCGTCCGTCCCGGCGACAATGGCACCATTCGCGGCTTCGTCCCAGCCGTGGAGTGAGAGATCAATCCGTTTCCCCACAGAGGCCAGCCCCCTCCACGGGCGCCCCGGCCGCCCACCACGGCGGAGGCGGACGCCCGGCCACGGCGCCTCCATTCACTCTGCTCGGGGAAACCTCCCCGGCGCCGGGGCCGCCGGCCGCGCCCCATCGTCGCGGCTCGTTTTCCGGGTGGCCGCGACATGCCCCGAGCGAGAAAGGGCCCTGCACCACGCGGAACTGGGCGCTGACCAGGGCTGCCCAACGCCGGCCAATTCTCACGAGCGTTCTGCCCAAATCGATCCCGATTTGGGCAGAACGCTCGTGAGAATTGGCCGGAAAAAGACCGGCGAACACACTTCGGGCACCACAGGGCCGCAGGGCCGCCCCCCCGGGGCCCTGTCCGGGATCGCGTGTCGTCGCGTTCCGGCACCGCCAGGAGGAGCTGCGGGAGGCGTGCACCGGGGAGGCCGACGCCTCCCGCTCCTCAGCCTCCAGGGGTCCCCTCCCTGGCGCCGGCAGCTGGGGCCGGGCAGCCCCGAAAGCCGGGCCCGGGCCCGGGCCTGCTTGCTCAGTCTTCCGTTGCCAGGGGCCTGAGCCTGGGGGCCTCCCCAAGGGGAACCCTGAGTCCCGCGCCACGAGTCCCCCGACCGTCCCGGCGACAACGGCACAATTCGCGGCTTCGTCCCAGCCGTGGAGTGAGAGAACAATCCGTTTCCCCACAGAGGCCAGGCCCCTCCACGGGCGCCCCGGCCGCCCGCCATGGCGGAGGCGGACGCCCGGCCACGGCGCCTCCATCCACTCTGCTCGGGGAAACCTCCCCGGCGCCGGGGCCGCCGGCCGCGCCCCATCGTCGCGGCTCGTTTTCCGGGTGGCCGCGACATGCCCCGAGTGAGAAAGGGCCCTGCTCCACGCGGAACTGGCCGTTGAACAGGGCTGCCCAACGCCGGCCAATTCTCACGAGCGTTCTGCCCAAATCGATCCCGATTTGGGCAGAACGCTCGTGAGAATTGGCCGGAAAAACCCCGGCGAACACACTTCGGGCACCACAGGGCCGCAGGGCCCCCCCCCAGGGGCCCTGTCCGGGATCGCGTGTCGTCGCGTTCCGGCACCGCCAGGAGGAGCTGCGGGAGGCGTGCACCGGGGAGGCCGACGCCTCCCGCTCCTCAGCCTCCAGGGGTCCCCTCCCTGGCGCCGGCAGCTGGGGCCGGGCAGCCCCGAAAGCCGGGCCCGGAACCGGGCCTGTTTGCTCAGTCTTCCGTTGCCAGGGGCCTGAGCCTGGGGGCCTCCCCATGGGGAACCCTAAATCCCGCGACACGAGTCCCCCGTCCGTCCCGGCGACAATGGCACCATTCGCGGCTTCGTCCCAGCCGTGGAGTGAGAGATCAATCCGTTTCCCCACAGAGGCCAGCCCCCTCCACGGGCGCCCCGGCCGCCCACCACGGCGGAGGCGGACGCCCGGCCACGGCGCCTCCATTCACTCTGCTCGGGGAAACCTCCCCGGCGCCGGGGCCGCCGGCCGCGCCCCATCGTCGCGGCTCGTTTTCCGGGTGGCCGCGACATGCCCCGAGCGAGAAAGGGCCCTGCACCACGCGGAACTGGGCGCTGACCAGGGCTGCCCAACGCCGGCCAATTCTCACGAGCGTTCTGCCCAAATCGATCCCGATTTGGGCAGAACGCTCGTGAGAATTGGCCGGAAAAAGCCCGGCGAACACACTTCGGGCACCACAGGGCCGCAGGGCCGCCCCCCCGGGGCCCTGTCCGGGATCGCGTGTCGTCGCGTTCCGGCACCGCCAGGAGGAGCTGCGGGAGGCGTGCACCGGGGAGGCCGACGCCTCCCGCTCCTCAGCCTCCAGGGGTCCCCTCCCTGGCGCCGGCAGCTGGGGCCGGGCAGCCCCGAAAGCCGGGCCCGGGCCCGGGCCTGCTTGCTCAGTCTTCCGTTGCCAGGGGCCTGAGCCTGGGGGCCTCCCCAAGGGGAACCCTGAGTCCCGCGCCACGAGTCCCCCGACCGTCCCGGCGACAACGGCACAATTCGCGGCTTCGTCCCAGCCGTGGAGTGAGAGAACAATCCGTTTCCCCACAGAGGCCAGGCCCCTCCACGGGCGCCCCGGCCGCCCGCCATGGCGGAGGCGGACGCCCGGCCACGGCGCCTCCATCCACTCTGCTCGGGGAAACCTCCCCGGCGCCGGGGCCGCCGGCCGCGCCCCATCGTCGCGGCTCGTTTTCCGGGTGGCCGCGACATGCCCCGAGTGAGAAAGGGCCCTGCTCCACGCGGAACTGGCCGTTGAACAGGGCTGCCCAACGCCGGCCAATTCTCACGAGCGTTCTGCCCAAATCGATCCTGATTTGGGCAGAACGCTCTTGAGAATTGGCCGGAAAAACCCCGGCGAACACACTTCGGGCACCACAGGGCCGCAGGGCCCCCCCCCAGGGGCCCTGTCCGGGATCGCGTGTCGTCGCGTTCCGGCACCGCCAGGAGGAGCTGCGGGAGGCGTGCACCGGGGAGGCCGACGCCTCCCGCTCCTCAGCCTCCAGGGGTCCCCTCCCTGGCCCCGGAAGCTGGGGCCGGGCAGCCCCGAAAGCCGGGCCCGGAACCGGGCCTGTTTGCTCAGTCTTCCGTTGCCAGGGGCCTGAGCCTGGGGGCCTCCCCATGGGGAACACTAAATCCCGCGACACGAGTCCCCCGTCCGTCCCGGCGACAATGGCACCATTCGCGGCTTCGTCCCAGCCGTGGAGTGAGAGATCAATCCGTTTCCCCACAGAGGCCAGCCCCCTCCACGGGCGCCCCGGCCGCCCACCACGGCGGAGGCGGACGCCCGGCCACGGCGCCTCCATTCACTCTGCTCGGGGAAACCTCCCCGGCGCCGGGGCCGCCGGCCGCGCCCCATCGTCGCGGCTCGTTTTCCGGGTGGCCGCGACATGCCCCGAGCGAGAAAGGGCCCTGCACCACGCGGAACTGGGCGCTGACCAGGGCTGCCCAACGCCGGCCAATTCTCACGAGCGTTCTGCCCAAATCGATCCCGATTTGGGCAGAACGCTCGTGAGAATTGGCCGGAAAAAGCCCGGCGAACACACTTCGGGCACCACAGGGCCGCAGGGCCGCCCCCCCGGGGCCCTGTCCGGGATCGCGTGTCGTCGCGTTCCGGCACCGCCAGGAGGAGCTGCGGGAGGCGTGCACCGGGGAGGCCGACGCCTCCCGCTCCTCAGCCTCCAGGGGTCCCCTCCCTGGCGCCGGCAGCTGGGGCCGGGCAGCCCCGAAAGCCGGGCCCGGGCCCGGGCCTGCTTGCTCAGTCTTCCGTTGCCAGGGGCCTGAGCCTGGGGGCCTCCCCAAGGGGAACCCTGAGTCCCGCGCCACGAGTCCCCCGACCGTCCCGGCGACAACGGCACAATTCGCGGCTTCGTCCCAGCCGTGGAGTGAGAGAACAATCCGTTTCCCCACAGAGGCCAGGCCCCTCCACGGGCGCCCCGGCCGCCCGCCATGGCGGAGGCGGACGCCCGGCCACGGCGCCTCCATCCACTCTGCTCGGGGAAACCTCCCCGGCGCCGGGGCCGCCGGCCGCGCCCCATCGTCGCGGCTTGTTTTCCGGGTGGCCGCGACATGCCCCGAGTGAGAAAGGGCCCTGCTCCACGCGGAACTGGCCGTTGAACAGGGCTGCCCAACGCCGGCCAATTCTCACGAGCGTTCTGCCCAAATCGATCCCGATTTGGGCAGAACGCTCGTGAGAATTGGCCGGAAAAACCCCGGCGAACACACTTCGGGCACCACAGGGCCGCAGGGCCCCCCCGCAGGGGCCCTGTCCGGGATCGCGTGTCGTCGCGTTCCGGCACCGCCAGGAGGAGCTGCGGGAGGCGTGCACCGGGGAGGCCGACGCCTCCCGCTCCTCAGCCTCCAGGGGTCCCCTCCCTGGCGCCGGCAGCTGGGGCCGGGCAGCCCCGAAAGCCGGGCCCGGAACCGGGCCTGTTTGCTCAGTCTTCCGTTGCCAGGGGCCTGAGCCTGGGGGCCTCCCCATGGGGAACCCTAAATCCCGCGACACGAGTCCCCCGTCCGTCCCGGCGACAATGGCACCATTCGCGGCTTCGTCCCAGCCGTGGAGTGAGAGATCAATCCGTTTCCCCACAGAGGCCAGCCCCCTCCACGGGCGCCCCGGCCGCCCATCACGGCGGATGTGGACGCCCGGCCACGGCGCCTCCATTCACTCTGCTCGGGGAAACCTCCCCGGCGCCGGGGCCGCCGGCCGCGCCCCATCGTCGCGGCTCGTTTTCCGGGTGGCCGCGACATGCCCCGAGCGAGAAAGGGCCCTGCTCCACGCGGAACTGGGCGCTGACCAGGGCTGCCCAACGCCGGCCAATTCTCACGAGCGTTCTGCCCAAATCGATCCCGATTTGGGCAGAACGCTCGTGAGAATTGGCCGGAAAAAGCCCGGCGAACACACTTCGGCACCACAGGGCCGCAGGGCCGCCCCCCCGGGGCCCTGTCCGGGATCGCGTGTCGTCGCGTTCCGGCACCGCCAGGAGGAGCTGCGGGAGGCGTGTACCGGGGAGGCCGACGCCTCCCGCTCCTCAGCCTCCGGGGGTCCCCTCCCTGGCGCTGGCAGCTGGGGCCGGGCAGCCCCGAAAGCCGGGCCCGGAACCGGGCCTGCTTGCTCAGCCTTCCGTTGCCAGGGGCCTGAGCCTGGGGGCCTCCCCATGGGGAAACCTGAGTCCCGCGCCACGAGTCCCCCGACCGTCCCGGAGACAACGGCACCATTCGCGGCTTCGTCCCAGCCGTGGAGTGAGAGAACAATCCGTTTCCCCACAGAGGCCAGCCCCCTCCACGGGCGCCCCGGCCGCCCACCACGGCGGAGGCGGACGCCCGGCCACGGCGCCTCCATCCACTCTGCTCGGGGAAACCTTCCCGGCGCCGGGTCCGCCGGCCGCGCCCCATCGTCGCGGCTCGTTTTCCGGGTGGCCGCGACATGCCCCGAGCGAGAAAGGGCCCTGCTCCACGCGGAACTGGGCGCTGACCAGGGCTGCCCAACGCCGGCCAATTCTCACGAGCGTTCTGCCCAAATCGATCCCGATTTGGGCAGAACGCTCGTGAGAATTGGCCGGAAATTGCCCGGCGAACACACTTCGGGCACCACAGGGCCGCAGGGCCGCCCCCCCGGGGCCCTGTCCGGGATCGCGTGTCGTCGCGTTCCTGCACCGCCAGGAGGAGCTGCGGGAGGCGTGCACCGGGGAGGCCGACGCCTCCCGCTCCTCAGCCTCCGGGGGTCCCCGCCCTGGCGCCGGCAGCTGGGGCCGGGCAGCCCCGAAAGCCGGGCCCGGAACCGGGCCTGTTTGCTCAGTCTTCCGTTGCCAGGGGCCTGAGCCTGGGGGCCTCCCCATGGGGAACCCTGAGTCCCGCGCCACGAGTCCCCCGACCGTCCCGGTGACAACGGCACCATTCGCGGCTTCGTCCCAGCCGTGGAGTGAGAGATCAATCCGTTTCCCCACAGAGGCCAGCCCCCTCCACGGGCGCCCCGGCCGCCCGCCACGGCGGAGGCGGACGCCCGGCCACGGCGCCTCCATCCACTCTGCTCGGGGAAACCTCCCCGGCGCCGGGGCCGCCGGCCGCGCCCCATCGTCACGGCTCGTTTTCCGGGTGGCCGCGACATGCCCCGAGCGAGAAAGGGCCCTGCTCCACGCGGAACTGGGCGCTGACCAGGGCTGCCCAACGCCGGCCAATTCTCACGAGCGTTCTGCCCAAATCGATCCCGATTTGGGCAGAACGCTCGTGAGAATTGGCCGAAAAAGCCCGGCGAACACACTTCGGGCACCATAGGGCCCCAGGGCCGCCCCCCCCGGGGCCCTGTCCGGGATCGCGTGTCGTCGCGTTACGGCACCTCCAGGAGAGCTGCGGGAGGCATGCACCGGGGAGGCCGACGCTTCCCGCTCCTCAGCCTCCGGGGGTCCCCGCCCTGGCGCCGGCAGCTGGGGCCGGGCAGCCCCGAAAGCCGGGCCCGGGCCCGGGCCTGCTTGCTCAGTCTTCCGTTGCCAGGGGCCTGAGCCTTGGGGCCTCCCCATGGGGAACACTGAGTCCCGCGCCACGAGTCCCCCGACCGTCCCGGCGACAACGGCACCATTCGCGGCTTCGTCCCAGCCGTGGAGTGAGAGATCAATCCGTTTCCCCACAGTGGCCAGCCCCCTCCACGGGCGCCACGGCCGCCCGCCACGGCGGAGGCGGACGCCCGGCCACGGCGCCTCCATCCACTCTGCTCGGGGAAACCTTCCCGGCGCCGGGTCCGCCGGCCGCGCCCCATCGTCGCGGCTCGTTTTCCGGGTGGCCGCGACATGCCCCGAGCGAGAAAGGGCCCTGCTCCACGCGGAACTGGGCGCTGACCAGGGCTGCCCAACGCCGGCCAATTCTCACGAGCGTTCTGCCCAAATCGATCCCGATTTGGGCAGAACGGTTGTGAGAATTGGCCGGAAAAATCCCGGCGAACACACTTCGTGCAACACAGGGCCGCAGGGCCGCCCCCCCGGGGCCCTGTCCGGGATCGCGTGTCGTCGCGTTCCGGCACCGCCAGGAGGAGCTGCGGGAGGCGTGCACCGGGGAGGCCGACGCCTCCCGCTCCTCAGCCTCCGGAGGTCCCCTCCCTGGCGCCGGCAGCTGGGGCCGGGCAGCCCCGAAAGCCGGGCCCGGGCCCGGGCCTGCTTGCTCAGTCTTCCGTTGCCAGGGTCCTGAGCCATGGGGCCTCCCCATGGGGAACACTGAGTCCCGCGCCACGAGTCCCCCGACCGTCCCGGCGACAACGGCACCATTCGCGGCTTCGTCCCAGCCGTGGAGTGAGAGATCAATCCGTTTCCCCACAGAGGCCAGCCCCCTCCACGGGCGCCACGGCCGCCCGCCACGGCGGAGGCGGACGCCCGGCCACGGCGCCTCCATCCACTCTGCTAGGGGAAAACTCCCCGGCGCCGGGGCCGCCGGCTGCGCCCCATCGTCACGGCTCGTTTTCCGGGTGGCCGCGACATGCCCCGAGCAAGAAAGGGCCCTGCTCCACGCGGAACTGGGCGCTGACCAGGGCTGCCCAACGCCGGCCAATTCTCACGAGCGTTCTGCCCAAATCGATCCCGATTTGGGCAGAACGCTCGTGAGAATTGGCCGGAAAAAGCCCGGCGAACACACTTCGGGCACCACAGGGCCGCAGGGCCGCCCCCCCGGGGCCCTGTCCGGGATCGCGTGTCGTCGCATTCCGGCACCGCCAGGAGGAGCTGCGGGAGGCGTGCACAGGGGAGGCCGACGCCTCCCGCTCCTCAGCCTCCGGCGGTCCCCTCCCTGGCGCCGGCAGCTGGGGCCGTGCAGCCCCGAAAGCCTGGCCCGGAACCGGGCCTGCTTGCCAGCCTTCCGTTGCCAGGGGCCTGAGCCTTGGGGCCTCCCCATGGGGAACACTGAGTCCCGCGCCACGAGTCCCCCGACCGTCCTGGAGACAACGGCACCTTTCGCGGCTTCGTCCCAGCCGTGGAGTGAGAGAACAATCCGTTTCCCCACAGAGGCCAGCCCCCTCCACGGGCGCCCCGGCCGCCCGCCACGGCGGAGGCGGACGCCCGGCCACGGCGCCTCCATCCACTCTGCTCGGGGAAACCTCCCCGGCGCCGGGGCCGCCGGCCGCGCCCCATCGTCGCGGCTCGTTTTCCGGGTGGCCGCGACATGCCCCGAGCGAGAAAGGGCCCTGCTCCACGCGGAACTGGGCGCTGACCAGGGCTGCCCAACGCCGGCCAATTCTCACGATCGTTCTGCCCAAATCGATCCCGATTTGGGCAGAAAGCTCGTGAGAATTGGCCGGAAAAAGCCCGGCGAACACACTTCGGGCACCACAGGGACGCAGGGCCGCCCCCCCGGGGCCCTGTCCGGGATCGCGTGTCGTCGCGTTCCGGCACCGCCAGGAGGAGCCGCGGGAGGCGTGCACCGGGGAGGCCGACGCCTCCCGCTCCTCAGCCTCCGGGGGTCCCCTCCCTGGCGCCGGCAGCTGGGGCCGGGCAGCCCCGAAAGCCGGGCCCGGAACCGGGCCTGCTTGCTCAGCCTTCCGTTGCCAGGGGCCTGAGCCTGGGGGCCTCCCCATGGGGAACCCTGAGTCCCGCGCCACGAGTCCCCCGACCGTCCCGGCGACAACGGCACCATTCGCGGCTTCGTCCCAGCCGTGGAGTGAGAGATCAATCCGTTTCCCCACAGAGGCCAGCCCCCTCCACGGGCGCCCCGGCCCCCCGCCACGGCGGAGGCGGACGCCCGGCCACGGCGCCTCCATCCACTCTGCTCGGGGAAACCTCCCCGGCGCCGGGGCCGCCGGCCGCGCCCCATCGTCACGGCTCGTTTTCCGGGTGGCCGCGACATGCCCCGAGCGAGAAAGGGCCCTGCTCCACGCGGAACTGGGCGCTGACCAGGGCTGCCCAACGCCGGCCAATTCTCACGAGCGTTCTGCCCAAATCGATCCCGATTTGGGCAGAACGCTCGTGAGAATTGGCCGGAAAAAGCCCGGCGAACACACTTCGGGCACCACAGGGCCCCGGGGCCGCCCCCCCCGGGGCCCTGTCCGGGATCGCGTGTCGTCGCGTTCCGGCACCGCCAGGAGGAGCCGCGGGAGGCGTGCACCGGGGCGGCCGACGCCTCCCGCTCCTCAGACTCCGAGGGTCCCCTCCCTGGCGCCGGCAGCTGGGGCCGGGCAGCCCCGAAAGCCGGGCCCGGAACCGGGCCTGCTTGCTCAGCCTTCCGTTGCCAGGGGCCTGAGCCTGGGGGCCTCCCCATGGGGAACCCTGAGTCCCGCGCCACGAGTCCCCCGACCGTCCCGGCGACAACGGCACCATTCGCGGCTTCGTCCCAGCCGTGGAGTGAGAGATCAATCCGTTTCCCCACAGAGGCCAGCCCCCTCCACGGGCGCCCCGGCCCCCCGCCACGGCGGAGGCGGACGCCCGGCCACGGCGCCTCCATCCACTCTGCTCGGGGAAACCTCCCCGGCGCCGGGGCCGCCGGCCGCGCCCCATCTTCACGGCTCGTTTTCCGGGTGGCCGCGACATGCCCCGAGCGAGAAAGGGCCCTGCTCCACGCGGAACTGGGCGCTGACCAGGGCTGCCCAACGCCGGCCAATTCTCACGAGCGTTCTGCCCAAATCGATCCCGATTTGGGCAGAACGCTCGTGAGAATTGGCCGGAAAAAGCCCGGCGAACACACTTCGGGCACCACAGGGCCCCGGGGCCGCCCCCCCCGGGGCCCTGTCCGGGATCGCGTGTCGTCGCGTTCCGGCACCGCCAGGAGGAGCTGCGGGAGGCGTGCACCGGGGCGGCCGACGCCTCCCGCTCCTCAGACTCCGGGGGTCCCCTCCCTGGCGCCGGCAGCTGGGGCCGGGCAGCCCCGAAAGCCGGGCCCGGGCCCGGGCCTGTTTGGTCAGCCTTCCGTTGCCAGGGGCCTGAGCCTGGGGGCCTCCCCATGGGGAACACTGAGTCCCGCGCCACGAGTCCCCCGACCGTCCCGGCGACAACGGCACCATTCGCGGCTTCGTCCCAGCCGTGGAGTGAGAGATCAATCCGTTTCCCCACAGAGGCCAGCCCCCTCCACGGGCGCCCCGGCCGCCCGCCACGGCGGAGGAGGACGCCCGGCCACGGCGCCTCCATCCACTCTGCTCGGGGAAACCTCCCCGGCGCCGGGGCTGCCGGCCGCGCCCCATCGTCGCGGCTCGTTTTCCGGGTGGCCGCGACATGCCCCGAGCGAGAAAGGGCCCTGCTCCACGCGGAACTGGGCGCTGACCAGGGCTGCCCAACGCCGGCCCATTCTCACGAGCGTTCTGCCCAAATCGATCCCGATTTGGGCAGAACGCTCGTGAGAATTGGCCGGAAAAACCCCGGCGAACACACTTCGGGCACCACAGGGCCCCAGGGCCGCCCCCCCGGGGCCCTGTCCGGGATCGCGCGTCGTCGCGTTCCGGCACCGCCAGGAGGAGCTGCGGGAGGCGTGCAACGGGGAGGCCGACGTTCCCGCTCCTCAGCCTCCGAGGGTCCCCTCCCTGGCGCCAGCAGCTGGAGCCGGGCAGCCCCGAAAGCCGGGCCCGGGCCCGGGCCTGCTTGCTCAGTCTTCCGTTGCCAGGGGCCTGAGCCTGGGGGCCTCCCCATGGGGAACCCTAAGTCCCGCGCCACGAGTCCCCCGACCGTCCCGGGGACAACGGCACCATTCGCGGCTTCGTCCCAGCCGTGGAGTGAGAGAACAATCCGTTTCCCCACAGAGGCCAGCCCCCTCCACGGGCGCCCCGGCCGCCCGCCACGGCGGAGGCGGACGCCCGGCCACGGCGCCTCCATCCACTCTGCTCGGGGAAACCTCCCCGGCGCCGGGTCCGCCGGCCGCGCCCCATCGTCGCGGCTCGTTTTCCGGGTGGCCGCGACATGCCCCGAGCGAGAAAGGGCCCTGCTCCACGCGGAACTGGGCGCTGACCAGGGCTGCCCAAAGCCGGCCAATTCTCACGAGCGTTCTGCCCAAATCGATCCCGATTTGGGCAGAACGCTCGTGAGAATTGGCCGGAAAAAGCCCGGCGAACAGACTTCGGGCACCACAGGGCCGCAGGGCCGCCCCCCCGGGGCCCTGTCCGGGATCGCGTGTCGTCGCGTTCCGGCACCGCCAGGAGGAGCTGCGGGAGGCGTGCACCAGGGAGGCCGACGCCTCCCGCTCCTCAGCCTCCGGGGGTCCCCTCCCTGGCGCCGGCAGCTGGGGCCGGGCAGCCCCGAAAGCCGGGCCCGGGCCCGGGCCTGTTTGCTCGGCCTTCCGTTGCCAGGGGCCTGAGCCTGGGGGCCTCCCCATGGGGAACACTGAGTCCCGCGCCACGAGTCCCCCGACCGTCCCGGCGACAACGGCACCATTCGCGGCTTCGTCCCAGCCGTGGAGTGAGAGATCAATCCGTTTCCCCACAGAGGCAAGCCCCCTCCACGGGCGACCCGGCCGCCCGTCACGGCGGAGGCGGACGCCCGGCCACGGCGCCTCCATCCACTCTGCTCGGGGAAACCTCCCCGGCGCCGGGGCCGCCGGCCGCGCCCCATCGTCGCGGATCGTTTTCCGGGTGGCCGCGACATGCCCCGAGCGAGAAAGGGCCCTGCTCCACGCGGAACTGGGCGCTGACCAGGGCTGCCCAAAGCCGGCCAATTCTCACGAGCGTTCTGCCCAAATCGATCCCGATTTGGGCAGAACGATCGTGAGAATTGGCCGGAAAAAGCCCGGCGAACACACTTCGGGCACCACAGGGCCACAGGGACGCCCCCCCGGGGCCCTGTCCGCATTCGCGTGTCGTCGCGTTCCGGCACCGCCAGGAGGAGCTGCGGGAGGCGTGCACCGTGGAGGCCGACGCCTCCCGCTCCTCAGCCTCCGGGGGTCCCCTCCCTGGCGCCGGCAGCTGGGGCCGGGCAGCCCCGAAAGCCGGGCCCGGGCCCGGGCCTGTTTGCTCGGCCTTCCGTTGCCAGGGGCCTGAGCCTGGGGGCCTCCCCTTGGGGAACCCTGAGTCCCGCGCCACGAGTCCCCCGACCGTCCCGGCGACAACGGCACCATTCGCGGCTTCGTCCCAGCCGTGGAGTGAGAGATCAATCCGTTTCCCCACAGAGGCCAGCCCCCTCCACGGGCGCCCCGGCCGCCCGCCACGGCGGAGGCGGACGCCCGGCCACGGCGCCTCCATCCACTCTGCTCGGGGAAACCTCCCCGGCGCCGGGGCCGCCGGCCGCGCCCCATCGTCGCGGCTCGTTTTCCGGGAGGCCGCGACATGCCCCGAGCGAGAAAGGGCCCTGCTCCACGCGGAACTGGGCGCTGACCAGGGCTGCCCAACGCCGGCCAATTCTCACGAGCGTTCTGCCCAAATCGATCCCGATTTGGGCAGAACGCTCGTGAGAATTGGCCGGAAAAAGCCCGGCGAAAACACTTCGGGCACCACAGGGCCGCAGGGCCGCCCCCCCGGGGCCCTGTCCGGGATCGCGTGTCGTCGCGTTCCGGCACCGCCAGGAGGAGCTGCGGGAGGCGTGCACCGGGGAGGCCGAAGCCTCCCGCTCCTCAGCCTCTGGGGGTCCCCTCCCTGGCGCCGGCAGCTGGGGCCGGGCAGCCCCGAAAGCCGGGCCCGGAACCGGGCCTGCTTGCTCAGCCTTCCGTTGCCAGGGGCCTGAGCCTTGGGGCCTCCCCATGGGGAACCCTGAGTCCCGCGCCACGACTTCCCCGACCGTCCCGGAGACAACGGCACCATTCGCGGCTTCGTCCCAGCCGTGGTGTGAGAGAACAATCCGTTTCCCCACAGAGGCCAGCCCCCTCCACGGGCGCCCCGGCCGCCCGCCACGGCGGAGGCGGACGCCCGGCCACGGCGCCTCCATCCACTCTGCTCGGGGAAACCTCCCCGGCGCCGGGGCCGCCGGCCGCGCCCCATCGTCGCGGCTCGTTTTCCGGGTGGCCGCGACATGCCCCGAGCGAGAAAGGGCCCTGCTCCACGCGGAACTGGGCGCTGACCAGGGCTGCCCAACGCCGGCCAATTCTCACGAGCGTTCTGCCCAAATCGATCCCGATTTGGGCAGAACGTTCGTGAGAATTGGCCGGAAAAAGCCCGGCGAACACACTTCGGGCACCACAGGGCCGCAGGGCCGCCCCCCCGGGGCCCTGTCCGGGATCGCGTGTCGTCGCGTTCCGGCACCGCCAGGAGGAGCTGCGGGAGGCGTGCACCGGGGAGGCCGACGCCTCCCGCTCCTCAGCCTCCGGGGGTCCCCTCCCTGGCGCCGGCAGCTGGGGCCGGGCAGCCCCAAAAGCTGGGCCCGGGCCCGG
The DNA here is from genome assembly GCF_922984935.1 of Meles meles. Lineage (NCBI taxonomy): Eukaryota > Metazoa > Chordata > Mammalia > Carnivora > Mustelidae > Meles > Meles meles. Next base: position 1,028,149 of record NW_025721618.1, on the reverse strand, counting down.
GCCTGTTTGCTCGGCCTTCCGTTGCCAGGGGCCTGAGCCTGGGGGCCTCCCCATGGGGAACCCTGAGTCCCGCGCCACGAGTCCCCCGACCGTCCCGGCGACACCGGCACCATTAGCGGCTTCGTCCCAGCCGTGGAGTGAGAGATCAATCCGTTTCCCCACAGAGGCCAGCCCCCTCCACGGGCGCCCCGGCCGCCCGCCACGGCGGAGGCGGACGCCCGGCCACGGCGCCTCCATCCACTCTGCTCGGGGAAACCTCCCCGGCGCCGGGGCCGCCGGCCGCGCCCCATCGTCGCGGCTCGTTTTCCGGGTGGCCGCGACATGCCCCGAGCGAGAAAGGGCCCTGCTCCACGCGGAACTGGGCGCTGACCAGGGCTGCCCAACGCCGGCCAATTCTCACGAGCGTTCTGACCAAATCGATCCCGATTTGGGCAGAACGCTCGTGAGAATTGGCCGGAAAAAGCCCGGCGAACACACTTCGGGCACCACAGGGCCGCAGGGTCGCCCCCCCGGGGCCCTGTCCGGATTCGCGTGTCGTCGCGTTCCGGCACCGCCAGGAGGAGCTGCGGGAGGCGTGCACAGGGGAGGCCGACGCCTCCCACTCCTCAGCCTCCGGGGGTCCCCTCCCTGGCGCTGGAAGCTGGGGCCGGGCAGCCCCGAAAGCCGGGCCCGGAACCGGGCCTGCTTGCTCAGCCTTCCGTTGCCAGGGGCCTGAGCCTTGGGGCCTCCCCTTGGGGAACACTGAGTCCCGCGCCACGAGTCCCCCGACCGTCCCGGCGACAACGGCACCATTCGCGGCTTCGTCCCAGCCGTGGAGTGAGAGATCAATCCGTTTCCCCACAGAGGCCAGCCCCCTCCACGGGCGACCCGGCCGCCCGCCACGGCGGAGGCGGACGCCCGGCCACGGCGCCTCCATCCACTCTGCTCGGGGAAACCTCCCCGGCGCCGGGGCCGCCGGCCGCGCCCCATCGTCGCGGCTCGTTTTCCGGGTGGCCGCGACATGCCCCGAGCGAGAAAGGGCCCTGCTCCACGCGGAACTGGGCCCTGACCAGGGCTGCCCAACGCCGGCCAATTCTCACGAGCGTTCTGCCCAAATCGATCCCGATTTGGGCAGAACGCTCGTGAGAATTGGCCGGAAAAAGCCCGGCGAACACACTTCGGGCACCACAGGGCCGCAGGGCCGCCCCCCCGGGGCCCTGTCCGGGATCGCGTGTCGTCGCGTTCCGGCACCGCCAGGAGGAGCTGCGGGAGGCGTGCACCGGGGAGGCCGACGCCTCCCGCTCCTCAGCCTCCGGGGGTCCCCTCCCTGGCGCCGGCAGCTGGGGCCGGGCAGCCCCGAAAGCCGGGCCCGGGCCCGGGCCTGTTTGCTCGGCCTTCCGTTGCCAGGGGCCTGAGCCTGGGGGCCTCCCCATGGGGAACACTGAGTCCCGCGCCACGAGTCCCCCGACCATCCCGCCTACAACGGCACCATTAGCGGCTTCGTCCCAGCCGTGGAGTGAGAGATCAATCCGTTTCCCCACAGAGGCCAGCCCCCTCCACGGGCGCCCCGGCCGCCCGCCACGGTGGAGGCGGACGCCCGGCCACGGCGCCTCCATCCACTCTGCTCGGGGAAACCTCCCCGGCGCCGGGGCCGCCGGCCGCGCCCCATCGTCGCGGCTCGTTTTCCGGGGGGCCGCGACATGCCCCGAGCGAGAAAGGGCCCTGCTCCACGCGAAACTGGGCGCTGACCAGGGCTTCCCAACGCCGGCCAATTCTCACGAGCGTTCTGCCCAAATCGATCCCGATTTGGGCAGAACGCTCGTGAGAATTGGCCGGAAAAAGCCCGGCGAACACACTTCGGGCACCACAGGGCCGCAGGGCCGCCCCCCCGGGGCCCTGTCCGGGATCGCGTGTCGTCGCATTCCGGCACCGCCAGGAGGAGCTGCGGGAGGCGTGCACAGGGGAGGCCGACGCCTCCCGCTCCTCAGCCTCCGGGGGTCCCCTCCCTGGCGCCGGCAGCTGGGGCCGGGCAGCCCCGAAAGCCTGGCCCGGAACCGGGCCTCCTTGCTCAGCCTTCCGTTGCCAGGGGCCTGAGCCTTGGGGCCTCCCCATGGGGAACCCTGAGTCCCGCGCCACGAGTCCCCCGACCGTCCCGGAGACAACGGCACCATTCGCGGCTTCGTCCCAGCCGTGGAGTGAGAGAACAATCCGTTTCCCCACAGAGGCCAGGCCCCTCCACGGGCGCCCCGGCCGCCCGCCACGGCGGAGGCGGACGCCCGGCCACGGCGCCTCCATCCACTCTGCTCGGGGAAACCTCCCCGGCGCCGGGGCCGCCGGCCGCGCCCCATCGTCGCGGCTCGTTTTCCGGGTGGCCGCGACATGCCCCGAGCGAGAAAGGGCCCTGCTCTACGCGGAACTGGGCGCTGACCAGGGCTGCCCAACGCCGGCCAATTCTCACGAGCGTTCTGCCCAAATAGATCCTGATTTGGGCAGAACGCTCGTGAGAATTGGCCGGAAAAAGCCCGGCGAACACACTTCGGGCACCACAGGGCCGCAGGGCCGCCCCCCCGGGGCCCTGTCCGGGATCGCGTGTCGTCGCGTTCCGGCACCGCCAGGAGGAGCTGCGGGAGGCGTGCACCAGGGAGGCCGACGCCTCCCGCTCCTCAGCCTCCGGGGGTCCCCTCCCTGGCGCCGGCAGCTGGGGCCGGGCAGCCCCGAAAGCCGGGCCCGGGCCCGGGCCTGTTTGCTCGGCCTTCCGTTGCCAGGGGCCTGAGCCTGGGGGCCTCCCCATGGGGAACCCTGAGTCCCGCGCCACGAGTCCCCCGACCGTCCCGGAGACAACGGCACCATTCGCGGCTTCGTCCCAGCCGTGGAGTGAGAGAACAATCCGTTTCCCCACAGAGGCCAGCCCCCTCCACGGGCGCCCCGGCCGCCCGCCACGGCGGAGGCGGACGCCTGGCCATGGCGCCTCCATCCACTCTGCTCGGGGAAACCTCCCCGGCGCCGGGGCCGCCGGCCGCGCCCCATCGTCGCGGCTCGTTTTCCGGGTGGCCGCGACATGCCCCGAGCGAGAAAGGGCCCTGCTCCACGCGGAACTGGGCGCTGACCTGGGCTGCCCAACGCCGGCCAATTCTCACGAGCGTTCTGCCCAAATCGATCCCGATTTGGGCAGAACGTTCGTGAGAATTGGCCGGAAAAAGCCCGGCGAACACACTTCGGGCACCACAGGGCCGCAGGGCCGCCCCCCGGGGCCCTGTCCGGGATCGCGTGTCGTCGCGTTCCGGCACCGCCAGGAGGAGCTGCGGGAGGCGTGCACCGGGGAGGCCGACGCCTCCCGCTCCTCAGCCTCCGGGGGTCCCCTCCCTGGCGCCGGCAGCTGGGGCCGGGCAGCCCCGAAAGCCGGGCCCGGGCCCGGTCCTGTTTGCTCGGCCTCCGTTGCCAGGGGCCTGAGCCTGGGGGCCTCCCCATGGGGAACCCTGAGTCCCGCGCCACGAGTCCCCCGACCGTCCCGGCGACACCGGCACCATTAGCGGCTTCGTCCCAGCCGTGGAGTGAGAGATCAATCCGTTTCCCCACAGAGGCCAGCCCCCTCCACGGGCGCCCCGGCCGCCCGCCACGGCGGAGGCGGACGCCCGGCCACGGCGCCTCCATCCACTCTGCTCGGGGAAACCTCCCCGGCGCCGGGGCCGCCGGCCGCGCCCCATCGTCGCGGCTCGTTTTCCGGGAGGCCGCGACATGCCCCGAGCGAGAAAGGGCCCTGCTCCACGCGGAACTGGGCGTTGACCAGGGCTGCCCAACGCCGGCCAATTCTCACGAGCGTTCTGACCAAATCGATCCCGATTTGGGCAGAACGCTCGTGAGAATTGGCCGGAAAAAGCCCGGCGAACACACTTCGGGCACCACAGGGCCGCAGGGTCGCCCCCCCGGGGCCCTGTCCGGATTCGCGTGTCGTCGCGTTCCGGCACCGCCAGGAGGAGCTGCGGGAGGCGTGCACAGGGGAGGCCGACGCCTCCCACTCCTCAGCCTCCGGGGGTCCCCTCCCTGGCGCTGGAAGCTGGGGCCGGGCAGCCCCGAAAGCCGGGCCCGGAACCGGGCCTGCTTGCTCAGCCTTCCGTTGCCAGGGGCCTGAGCCTTGGGGCCTCCCCTTGGGGAACACTGAGTCCCGCGCCACGAGTCCCCCGACCGTCCCGGCGACAACGGCACCATTCGCGGCTTCGTCCCAGCCGTGGAGTGAGAGATCAATCCGTTTCCCCACAGAGGCCAGCCCCCTCCACGGGCGACCCGGCCGCCCGCCACGGCGGAGGCGGACGCCCGGCCACGGCGCCTCCATCCACTCTGCTCGGGGAAACCTCCCCGGCGCCGGGGCCGCCGGCCGCGCCCCATCGTCGCGGCTCGTTTTCCGGGTGGCCGCGACATGCCCCGAGCGAGAAAGGGCCCTGCTCCACGCGGAACTGGGCCCTGACCAGGGCTGCCCAACGCCGGCCAATTCTCACGAGCGTTCTGCCCAAATCGATCCCGATTTGGGCAGAACGCTCGTGAGAATTGGCCGGAAAAAGCCCGGCGAACACACTTCGGGCACCACAGGGCCGCAGGGCCGCCCCCCCGGGGCCCTGTCCGGGATCGCGTGTCGTCGCGTTCCGGCACCGCCAGGAGGAGCTGCGGGATCGTGCACCGGGGAGGCCGACGCCTCCCGCTCCTCAGCCTCCGGGGGTCCCCTCCCTGGCGCCGGCAGCTGGGGCCGGGCAGCCCCGAAAGCCGGGCCCGGAACCGGGCCTGCTTGCTCAGCCTTCCGTTGCCAGGGGCCTGAGCCTGGGGGCCTCCCCATGGGGAACCCTGAGTCCCGCGCCACGAGTCCCCCGACCGTCCCGTCGACAACGGCACCATTCGCGGCTTCGTCCCAGCCGTGGAGTGAGAGATCAATCCGTTTCCCCACAGAGGCCAGCCCCCTCCACGGGCGCCCCGGCCCCCCGCCACGGCGGAGGCGGACGCCCGGCCACGGCCCCTCCATCCACTCTGCTCGGGGAAACCTCCCCGGCGCCGGGGCCGCCGGCCGCGCCCCATCTTCACGGCTCGTTTTCCGGGTGGCCGCGACATGCCCCGAGCGATAAAGGGCCCTGCTCCACGCGGAACTGGGCGCTGACCAGGGCTGCCCAACGCCGGCCCATTCTCACGAGCGTTCTGCCCAAATTGATCCCGATTTGGGCAGAACGCTCGTGAGAATTGGCCGGAAAAACCCCGGCGAACACACTTCGGGCACCACAGGGCCCCAGGGCCGCCCCCCCGGGGCCCTGTCCGGGATCGCGTGTCGTCGCGTTACGGCACCTCCAGGAGAGCTGCGGGAGGCATGCACCGGGGAGGCCGACGCTTCCCGCTCCTCAGCCTCCGGGGGTCCCCGCCCTGGCGCCGGCAGCTGGGGCCGGGCAGCCCCGAAAGCCGGGCCCGGGCCCGGGCCTGCTTGCTCAGTCTTCCGTTGCCAGGGGCCTGAGCCTTGGGGCCTCCCCATGGGGAACACTGAGTCCCGCGCCACGAGTCCCCCGACCGTCCCGGCGACAACGGCACCATTCGCGGCTTCGTCCCAGCCGTGGAGTGAGAGATCAATCCGTTTCCCCACAGTGGCCAGCCCCCTCCACGGGCGCCACGGCCGCCCGCCACGGCGGAGGCGGACGCCCGGCCACGGCGCCTCCATCCACTCTGCTCGGGGAAACCTTCCCGGCGCCGGGTCCGCCGGCCGCGCCCCATCGTCGCGGCTCGTTTTCCGGGTGGCCGCGACATGCCCCGAGCGAGAAAGGGCCCTGCTCCACGCGGAACTGGGCGCTGACCAGGGCTGCCCAACGCCGGCCAATTCTCACGAGCGTTCTGCCCAAATCGATCCCGATTTGGGCAGAACGGTTGTGAGAATTGGCCGGAAAAATCCCGGCGAACACACTTCGTGCAACACAGGGCCGCAGGGCCGCCCCCCCGGGGCCCTGTCCGGGATCGCGTGTCGTCGCGTTCCGGCAACGCCAGGAGGAGCTGCGGGAGGCGTGCACCGGGGAGGCCGACGCCTCCCGCTCCTCAGCCTCCGGAGGTCCCCTCCCTGGCGCCGGCAGCTGGGGCCGGGCAGCCCCGAAAGCCGGGCCCGGGCCCGGGCCTGCTTGCTCAGTCTTCCGTTGCCAGGGTCCTGAGCCTTGGGGCCTCCCCATGGGGAACACTGAGTCCCGCGCCACGAGTCCCCCGACCGTCCCGGCGACAACGGCACCATTCGCGGCTTCGTCCCAGCCGTGGAGTGAGAGATCAATCCGTTTCCCCACAGAGGCCAGCCCCCTCCACGGGCGCCACGGCCGCCCGCCACGGCGGAGGCGGACGCCCGGCCACGGCGCCTCCATCCACTCTGCTAGGGGAAAACTCCCCGGCGCCGGGGCCGCCGGCTGCGCCCCATCGTCACGGCTCGTTTTCCGGGTGGCCGCGACATGCCCCGAGCAAGAAAGGGCCCTGCTCCACGCGGAACTGGGCGCTGACCAGGGCTGCCCAACGCCGGCCAATTCTCACGAGCGTTCTGCCCAAATCGATCCCGATTTGGGCAGAACGCTCGTGAGAATTGGCCGGAAAAAGCCCGGCGAACACACTTCGGGCACCACAGGGCCGCAGGGCCGCCCCCCCGGGGCCCTGTCCGGGATCGCGTGTCGTCGCATTCCGGCACCGCCAGGAGGAGCTGCGGGAGGCGTGCACAGGGGAGGCCGACGCCTCCCGCTCCTCAGCCTCCGGCGGTCCCCTCCCTGGCGCCGGCAGCTGGGGCCGTGCAGCCCCGAAAGCCTGGCCCGGAACCGGGCCTGCTTGCCAGCCTTCCGTTGCCAGGGGCCTGAGCCTTGGGGCCTCCCCATGGGGAACACTGAGTCCCGCGCCACGAGTCCCCCGACCGTCCTGGAGACAACGGCACCTTTCGCGGCTTCGTCCCAGCCGTGGAGTGAGAGAACAATCCGTTTCCCCACAGAGGCCAGCCCCCTCCACGGGCGCCCCGGCCGCCCGCCACGGCGGAGGCGGACGCCCGGCCACGGCGCCTCCATCCACTCTGCTCGGGGAAACCTCCCCGGCGCCGGGGCCGCCGGCCGCGCCCCATCGTCGCGGCTCGTTTTCCGGGTGGCCGCGACATGCCCCGAGCGAGAAAGGGCCCTGCTCCACGCGGAACTGGGCGCTGACCAGGGCTGCCCAACGCCGGCCAATTCTCACGATCGTTCTGCCCAAATCGATCCCGATTTGGGCAGAAAGCTCGTGAGAATTGGCCGGAAAAAGCCCGGCGAACACACTTCGGGCACCACAGGGACGCAGGGCCGCCCCCCCGGGGCCCTGTCCGGGATCGCGTGTCGTCGCGTTCCGGCACCGCCAGGAGGAGCCGCGGGAGGCGTGCACCGGGGAGGCCGACGCCTCCCGCTCCTCAGCCTCCGGGGGTCCCCTCCCTGGCGCCGGCAGCTGGGGCCGGGCAGCCCCGAAAGCCGGGCCCGGAACCGGGCCTGCTTGCTCAGCCTTCCGTTGCCAGGGGCCTGAGCCTGGGGGCCTCCCCATGGGGAACCCTGAGTCCCGCGCCACGAGTCCCCCGACCGTCCCGGCGACAACGGCACCATTCGCGGCTTCGTCCCAGCCGTGGAGTGAGAGATCAATCCGTTTCCCCACAGAGGCCAGCCCCCTCCACGGGCGCCCCGGCCCCCCGCCACGGCGGAGGCGGACGCCCGGCCACGGCGCCTCCATCCACTCTGCTCGGGGAAACCTCCCCGGCGCCGGGGCCGCCGGCCGCGCCCCATCGTCACGGCTCGTTTTCCGGGTGGCCGCGACATGCCCCGAGCGAGAAAGGGCCCTGCTCCACGCGGAACTGGGCGCTGACCAGGGCTGCCCAACGCCGGCCAATTCTCACGAGCGTTCTGCCCAAATCGATCCCGATTTGGGCAGAACGCTCGTGAGAATTGGCCGGAAAAAGCCCGGCGAACACACTTCGGGCACCACAGGGCCCCGGGGCCGCCCCCCCCGGGGCCCTGTCCGGGATCGCGTGTCGTCGCGTTCCGGCACCGCCAGGAGGAGCCGCGGGAGGCGTGCACCGGGGCGGCCGACGCCTCCCGCTCCTCAGACTCCGAGGGTCCCCTCCCTGGCGCCGGCAGCTGGGGCCGGGCAGCCCCGAAAGCCGGGCCCGGAACCGGGCCTGCTTGCTCAGCCTTCCGTTGCCAGGGGCCTGAGCCTGGGGGCCTCCCCATGGGGAACCCTGAGTCCCGCGCCACGAGTCCCCCGACCGTCCCGGCGACAACGGCACCATTCGCGGCTTCGTCCCAGCCGTGGAGTGAGAGATCAATCCGTTTCCCCACAGAGGCCAGCCCCCTCCACGGGCGCCCCGGCCCCCCGCCACGGCGGAGGCGGACGCCCGGCCACGGCGCCTCCATCCACTCTGCTCGGGGAAACCTCCCCGGCGCCGGGGCCGCCGGCCGCGCCCCATCTTCACGGCTCGTTTTCCGGGTGGCCGCGACATGCCCCGAGCGAGAAAGGGCCCTGCTCCACGCGGAACTGGGCGCTGACCAGGGCTGCCCAACGCCGGCCAATTCTCACGAGCGTTCTGCCCAAATCGATCCCGATTTGGGCAGAACGCTCGTGAGAATTGGCCGGAAAAAGCCCGGCGAACACACTTCGGGCACCACAGGGCCCCGGGGCCGCCCCCCCCGGGGCCCTGTCCGGGATCGCGTGTCGTCGCGTTCCGGCACCGCCAGGAGGAGCTGCGGGAGGCGTGCACCGGGGCGGCCGACGCCTCCCGCTCCTCAGACTCCGGGGGTCCCCTCCCTGGCGCCGGCAGCTGGGGCCGGGCAGCCCCGAAAGCCGGGCCCGGGCCCGGGCCTGTTTGGTCAGCCTTCCGTTGCCAGGGGCCTGAGCCTGGGGGCCTCCCCATGGGGAACACTGAGTCCCGCGCCACGAGTCCCCCGACCGTCCCGGCGACAACGGCACCATTCGCGGCTTCGTCCCAGCCGTGGAGTGAGAGATCAATCCGTTTCCCCACAGAGGCCAGCCCCCTCCACGGGCGCCCCGGCCGCCCGCCACGGCGGAGGAGGACGCCCGGCCACGGCGCCTCCATCCACTCTGCTCGGGGAAACCTCCCCGGCGCCGGGGCTGCCGGCCGCGCCCCATCGTCGCGGCTCGTTTTCCGGGTGGCCGCGACATGCCCCGAGCGAGAAAGGGCCCTGCTCCACGCGGAACTGGGCGCTGACCAGGGCTGCCCAACGCCGGCCCATTCTCACGAGCGTTCTGCCCAAATCGATCCCGATTTGGGCAGAACGCTCGTGAGAATTGGCCGGAAAAACCCCGGCGAACACACTTCGGGCACCACAGGGCCCCAGGGCCGCCCCCCCGGGGCCCTGTCCGGGATCGCGCGTCGTCGCGTTCCGGCACCGCCAGGAGGAGCTGCGGGAGGCGTGCAACGGGGAGGCCGACGTTCCCGCTCCTCAGCCTCCGAGGGTCCCCTCCCTGGCGCCAGCAGCTGGAGCCGGGCAGCCCCGAAAGCCGGGCCCGGGCCCGGGCCTGCTTGCTCAGTCTTCCGTTGCCAGGGGCCTGAGCCTGGGGGCCTCCCCATGGGGAACCCTAAGTCCCGCGCCACGAGTCCCCCGACCGTCCCGGGGACAACGGCACCATTCGCGGCTTCGTCCCAGCCGTGGAGTGAGAGAACAATCCGTTTCCCCACAGAGGCCAGCCCCCTCCACGGGCGCCCCGGCCGCCCGCCACGGCGGAGGCGGACGCCCGGCCACGGCGCCTCCATCCACTCTGCTCGGGGAAACCTCCCCGGCGCCGGGTCCGCCGGCCGCGCCCCATCGTCGCGGCTCGTTTTCCGGGTGGCCGCGACATGCCCCGAGCGAGAAAGGGCCCTGCTCCACGCGGAACTGGGCGCTGACCAGGGCTGCCCAAAGCCGGCCAATTCTCACGAGCGTTCTGCCCAAATCGATCCCGATTTGGGCAGAACGCTCGTGAGAATTGGCCGGAAAAAGCCCGGCGAACAGACTTCGGGCACCACAGGGCCGCAGGGCCGCCCCCCCGGGGCCCTGTCCGGGATCGCGTGTCGTCGCGTTCCGGCACCGCCAGGAGGAGCTGCGGGAGGCGTGCACCAGGGAGGCCGACGCCTCCCGCTCCTCAGCCTCCGGGGGTCCCCTCCCTGGCGCCGGCAGCTGGGGCCGGGCAGCCCCGAAAGCCGGGCCCGGGCCCGGGCCTGTTTGCTCGGCCTTCCGTTGCCAGGGGCCTGAGCCTGGGGGCCTCCCCATGGGGAACACTGAGTCCCGCGCCACGAGTCCCCCGACCGTCCCGGCGACAACGGCACCATTCGCGGCTTCGTCCCAGCCGTGGAGTGAGAGATCAATCCGTTTCCCCACAGAGGCAAGCCCCCTCCACGGGCGACCCGGCCGCCCGTCACGGCGGAGGCGGACGCCCGGCCACGGCGCCTCCATCCACTCTGCTCGGGGAAACCTCCCCGGCGCCGGGGCCGCCGGCCGCGCCCCATCGTCGCGGATCGTTTTCCGGGTGGCCGCGACATGCCCCGAGCGAGAAAGGGCCCTGCTCCACGCGGAACTGGGCGCTGACCAGGGCTGCCCAAAGCCGGCCAATTCTCACGAGCGTTCTGCCCAAATCGATCCCGATTTGGGCAGAACGATCGTGAGAATTGGCCGGAAAAAGCCCGGCGAACACACTTCGGGCACCACAGGGCCACAGGGACGCCCCCCCGGGGCCCTGTCCGCATTCGCGTGTCGTCGCGTTCCGGCACCGCCAGGAGGAGCTGCGGGAGGCGTGCACCGTGGAGGCCGACGCCTCCCGCTCCTCAGCCTCCGGGGGTCCCCTCCCTGGCGCCGGCAGCTGGGGCCGGGCAGCCCCGAAAGCCGGGCCCGGGCCCGGGCCTGTTTGCTCGGCCTTCCGTTGCCAGGGGCCTGAGCCTGGGGGCCTCCCCTTGGGGAACCCTGAGTCCCGCGCCACGAGTCCCCCGACCGTCCCGGCGACAACGGCACCATTCGCGGCTTCGTCCCAGCCGTGGAGTGAGAGATCAATCCGTTTCCCCACAGAGGCCAGCCCCCTCCACGGGCGCCCCGGCCGCCCGCCACGGCGGAGGCGGACGCCCGGCCACGGCGCCTCCATCCACTCTGCTCGGGGAAACCTCCCCGGCGCCGGGGCCGCCGGCCGCGCCCCATCGTCGCGGCTCGTTTTCCGGGAGGCCGCGACATGCCCCGAGCGAGAAAGGGCCCTGCTCCACGCGGAACTGGGCGCTGACCAGGGCTGCCCAACGCCGGCCAATTCTCACGAGCGTTCTGCCCAAATCGATCCCGATTTGGGCAGAACGCTCGTGAGAATTGGCCGGAAAAAGCCCGGCGAAAACACTTCGGGCACCACAGGGCCGCAGGGCCGCCCCCCCGGGGCCCTGTCCGGGATCGCGTGTCGTCGCGTTCCGGCACCGCCAGGAGGAGCTGCGGGAGGCGTGCACCGGGGAGGCCGAAGCCTCCCGCTCCTCAGCCTCTGGGGGTCCCCTCCCTGGCGCCGGCAGCTGGGGCCGGGCAGCCCCGAAAGCCGGGCCCGGAACCGGGCCTGCTTGCTCAGCCTTCCGTTGCCAGGGGCCTGAGCCTTGGGGCCTCCCCATGGGGAACCCTGAGTCCCGCGCCACGACTTCCCCGACCGTCCCGGAGACAACGGCACCATTCGCGGCTTCGTCCCAGCCGTGGTGTGAGAGAACAATCCGTTTCCCCACAGAGGCCAGCCCCCTCCACGGGCGCCCCGGCCGCCCGCCACGGCGGAGGCGGACGCCCGGCCACGGCGCCTCCATCCACTCTGCTCGGGGAAACCTCCCCGGCGCCGGGGCCGCCGGCCGCGCCCCATCGTCGCGGCTCGTTTTCCGGGTGGCCGCGACATGCCCCGAGCGAGAAAGGGCCCTGCTCCACGCGGAACTGGGCGCTGACCAGGGCTGCCCAACGCCGGCCAATTCTCACGAGCGTTCTGCCCAAATCGATCCCGATTTGGGCAGAACGTTCGTGAGAATTGGCCGGAAAAAGCCCGGCGAACACACTTCGGGCACCACAGGGCCGCAGGGCCGCCCCCCCGGGGCCCTGTCCGGGATCGCGTGTCGTCGCGTTCCGGCACCGCCAGGAGGAGCTGCGGGAGGCGTGCACCGGGGAGGCCGACGCCTCCCGCTCCTCAGCCTCCGGGGGTCCCCTCCCTGGCGCCGGCAGCTGGGGCCGGGCAGCCCCAAAAGCTGGGCCCGGGCCCGGGCCTGTTTGCTCGGCCTTCCGTTGCCAGGGGCCTGAGCCTGGGGGCCTCCCCATGGGGAACCCTGAGTCCCGCGCCACGAGTCCCCCGACCGTCCCGGCGACACCGGCACCATTAGCGGCTTCGTCCCAGCCGTGGAGTGAGAGATCAATCCGTTTCCCCACAGAGGCCAGCCCCCTCCACGGGCGCCCCGGCCGCCCGCCACGGCGGAGGCGGACGCCCGGCCACGGCGCCTCCATCCACTCTGCTCGGGGAAACCTCCCCGGCGCCGGGGCCGCCGGCCGCGCCCCATCGTCGCGGCTCGTTTTCCGGGTGGCCGCGACATGCCCCGAGCGAGAAAGGGCCCTGCTCCACGCGGAACTGGGCGCTGACCAGGGCTGCCCAACGCCGGCCAATTCTCACGAGCGTTCTGACCAAATCGATCCCGATTTGGGCAGAACGCTCGTGAGAATTGGCCGGAAAAAGCCCGGCGAACACACTTCGGGCACCACAGGGCCGCAGGGTCGCCCCCCCGGGGCCCTGTCCGGATTCGCGTGTCGTCGCGTTCCGGCACCGCCAGGAGGAGCTGCGGGAGGCGTGCACAGGGGAGGCCGACGCCTCCCACTCCTCAGCCTCCGGGGGTCCCCTCCCTGGCGCTGGAAGCTGGGGCCGGGCAGCCCCGAAAGCCGGGCCCGGAACCGGGCCTGCTTGCTCAGCCTTCCGTTGCCAGGGGCCTGAGCCTTGGGGCCTCCCCTTGGGGAACACTGAGTCCCGCGCCACGAGTCCCCCGACCGTCCCGGCGACAACGGCACCATTCGCGGCTTCGTCCCAGCCGTGGAGTGAGAGATCAATCCGTTTCCCCACAGAGGCCAGCCCCCTCCACGGGCGACCCGGCCGCCCGCCACGGCGGAGGCGGACGCCCGGCCACGGCGCCTCCATCCACTCTGCTCGGGGAAACCTCCCCGGCGCCGGGGCCGCCGGCCGCGCCCCATCGTCGCGGCTCGTTTTCCGGGTGGCCGCGACATGCCCCGAGCGAGAAAGGGCCCTGCTCCACGCGGAACTGGGCCCTGACCAGGGCTGCCCAACGCCGGCCAATTCTCACGAGCGTTCTGCCCAAATCGATCCCGATTTGGGCAGAACGCTCGTGAGAATTGGCCGGAAAAAGCCCGGCGAACACACTTCGGGCACCACAGGGCCGCAGGGCCGCCCCCCCGGGGCCCTGTCCGGGATCGCGTGTCGTCGCGTTCCGGCACCGCCAGGAGGAGCTGCGGGAGGCGTGCACCGGGGAGGCCGACGCCTCCCGCTCCTCAGCCTCCGGGGGTCCCCTCCCTGGCGCCGGCAGCTGGGGCCGGGCAGCCCCGAAAGCCGGGCCCGGGCCCGGGCCTGTTTGCTCGGCCTTCCGTTGCCAGGGGCCTGAGCCTGGGGGCCTCCCCATGGGGAACACTGAGTCCCGCGCCACGAGTCCCCCGACCATCCCGCCTACAACGGCACCATTAGCGGCTTCGTCCCAGCCGTGGAGTGAGAGATCAATCCGTTTCCCCACAGAGGCCAGCCCCCTCCACGGGCGCCCCGGCCGCCCGCCACGGTGGAGGCGGACGCCCGGCCACGGCGCCTCCATCCACTCTGCTCGGGGAAACCTCCCCGGCGCCGGGGCCGCCGGCCGCGCCCCATCGTCGCGGCTCGTTTTCCGGGGGGCCGCGACATGCCCCGAGCGAGAAAGGGCCCTGCTCCACGCGAAACTGGGCGCTGACCAGGGCTTCCCAACGCCGGCCAATTCTCACGAGCGTTCTGCCCAAATCGATCCCGATTTGGGCAGAACGCTCGTGAGAATTGGCCGGAAAAAGCCCGGCGAACACACTTCGGGCACCACAGGGCCGCAGGGCCGCCCCCCCGGGGCCCTGTCCGGGATCGCGTGTCGTCGCATTCCGGCACCGCCAGGAGGAGCTGCGGGAGGCGTGCACAGGGGAGGCCGACGCCTCCCGCTCCTCAGCCTCCGGGGGTCCCCTCCCTGGCGCCGGCAGCTGGGGCCGGGCAGCCCCGAAAGCCTGGCCCGGAACCGGGCCTCCTTGCTCAGCCTTCCGTTGCCAGGGGCCTGAGCCTTGGGGCCTCCCCATGGGGAACCCTGAGTCCCGCGCCACGAGTCCCCCGACCGTCCCGGAGACAACGGCACCATTCGCGGCTTCGTCCCAGCCGTGGAGTGAGAGAACAATCCGTTTCCCCACAGAGGCCAGGCCCCTCCACGGGCGCCCCGGCCGCCCGCCACGGCGGAGGCGGACGCCCGGCCACGGCGCCTCCATCCACTCTGCTCGGGGAAACCTCCCCGGCGCCGGGGCCGCCGGCCGCGCCCCATCGTCGCGGCTCGTTTTCCGGGTGGCCGCGACATGCCCCGAGCGAGAAAGGGCCCTGCTCTACGCGGAACTGGGCGCTGACCAGGGCTGCCCAACGCCGGCCAATTCTCACGAGCGTTCTGCCCAAATAGATCCTGATTTGGGCAGAACGCTCGTGAGAATTGGCCGGAAAAAGCCCGGCGAACACACTTCGGGCACCACAGGGCCGCAGGGCCGCCCCCCCGGGGCCCTGTCCGGGATCGCGTGTCGTCGCGTTCCGGCACCGCCAGGAGGAGCTGCGGGAGGCGTGCACCAGGGAGGCCGACGCCTCCCGCTCCTCAGCCTCCGGGGGTCCCCTCCCTGGCGCCGGCAGCTGGGGCCGGGCAGCCCCGAAAGCCGGGCCCGGGCCCGGGCCTGTTTGCTCGGCCTTCCGTTGCCAGGGGCCTGAGCCTGGGGGCCTCCCCATGGGGAACCCTGAGTCCCGCGCCACGAGTCCCCCGACCGTCCCGGAGACAACGGCACCATTCGCGGCTTCGTCCCAGCCGTGGAGTGAGAGAACAATCCGTTTCCCCACAGAGGCCAGCCCCCTCCACGGGCGCCCCGGCCGCCCGCCACGGCGGAGGCGGACGCCTGGCCATGGCGCCTCCATCCACTCTGCTCGGGGAAACCTCCCCGGCGCCGGGGCCGCCGGCCGCGCCCCATCGTCGCGGCTCGTTTTCCGGGTGGCCGCGACATGCCCCGAGCGAGAAAGGGCCCTGCTCCACGCGGAACTGGGCGCTGACCTGGGCTGCCCAACGCCGGCCAATTCTCACGAGCGTTCTGCCCAAATCGATCCCGATTTGGGCAGAACGTTCGTGAGAATTGGCCGGAAAAAGCCCGGCGAACACACTTCGGGCACCACAGGGCCGCAGGGCCGCCCCCCGGGGCCCTGTCCGGGATCGCGTGTCGTCGCGTTCCGGCACCGCCAGGAGGAGCTGCGGGAGGCGTGCACCGGGGAGGCCGACGCCTCCCGCTCCTCAGCCTCCGGGGGTCCCCTCCCTGGCGCCGGCAGCTGGGGCCGGGCAGCCCCGAAAGCCGGGCCCGGGCCCGGTCCTGTTTGCTCGGCCTCCGTTGCCAGGGGCCTGAGCCTGGGGGCCTCCCCATGGGGAACCCTGAGTCCCGCGCCACGAGTCCCCCGACCGTCCCGGCGACACCGGCACCATTAGCGGCTTCGTCCCAGCCGTGGAGTGAGAGATCAATCCGTTTCCCCACAGAGGCCAGCCCCCTCCACGGGCGCCCCGGCCGCCCGCCACGGCGGAGGCGGACGCCCGGCCACGGCGCCTCCATCCACTCTGCTCGGGGAAACCTCCCCGGCGCCGGGGCCGCCGGCCGCGCCCCATCGTCGCGGCTCGTTTTCCGGGAGGCCGCGACATGCCCCGAGCGAGAAAGGGCCCTGCTCCACGCGGAACTGGGCGTTGACCAGGGCTGCCCAACGCCGGCCAATTCTCACGAGCGTTCTGACCAAATCGATCCCGATTTGGGCAGAACGCTCGTGAGAATTGGCCGGAAAAAGCCCGGCGAACACACTTCGGGCACCACAGGGCCGCAGGGTCGCCCCCCCGGGGCCCTGTCCGGATTCGCGTGTCGTCGCGTTCCGGCACCGCCAGGAGGAGCTGCGGGAGGCGTGCACAGGGGAGGCCGACGCCTCCCACTCCTCAGCCTCCGGGGGTCCCCTCCCTGGCGCTGGAAGCTGGGGCCGGGCAGCCCCGAAAGCCGGGCCCGGAACCGGGCCTGCTTGCTCAGCCTTCCGTTGCCAGGGGCCTGAGCCTTGGGGCCTCCCCTTGGGGAACACTGAGTCCCGCGCCACGAGTCCCCCGACCGTCCCGGCGACAACGGCACCATTCGCGGCTTCGTCCCAGCCGTGGAGTGAGAGATCAATCCGTTTCCCCACAGAGGCCAGCCCCCTCCACGGGCGACCCGGCCGCCCGCCACGGCGGAGGCGGACGCCCGGCCACGGCGCCTCCATCCACTCTGCTCGGGGAAACCTCCCCGGCGCCGGGGCCGCCGGCCGCGCCCCATCGTCGCGGCTCGTTTTCCGGGTGGCCGCGACATGCCCCGAGCGAGAAAGGGCCCTGCTCCACGCGGAACTGGGCCCTGACCAGGGCTGCCCAACGCCGGCCAATTCTCACGAGCGTTCTGCCCAAATCGATCCCGATTTGGGCAGAACGCTCGTGAGAATTGGCCGGAAAAAGCCCGGCGAACACACTTCGGGCACCACAGGGCCGCAGGGCCGCCCCCCCGGGGCCCTGTCCGGGATCGCGTGTCGTCGCGTTCCGGCACCGCCAGGAGGAGCTGCGGGATCGTGCACCGGGGAGGCCGACGCCTCCCGCTCCTCAGCCTCCGGGGGTCCCCTCCCTGGCGCCGGCAGCTGGGGCCGGGCAGCCCCGAAAGCCGGGCCCGGAACCGGGCCTGCTTGCTCAGCCTTCCGTTGCCAGGGGCCTGAGCCTGGGGGCCTCCCCATGGGGAACCCTGAGTCCCGCGCCACGAGTCCCCCGACCGTCCCGTCGACAACGGCACCATTCGCGGCTTCGTCCCAGCCGTGGAGTGAGAGATCAATCCGTTTCCCCACAGAGGCCAGCCCCCTCCACGGGCGCCCCGGCCCCCCGCCACGGCGGAGGCGGACGCCCGGCCACGGCCCCTCCATCCACTCTGCTCGGGGAAACCTCCCCGGCGCCGGGGCCGCCGGCCGCGCCCCATCTTCACGGCTCGTTTTCCGGGTGGCCGCGACATGCCCCGAGCGATAAAGGGCCCTGCTCCACGCGGAACTGGGCGCTGACCAGGGCTGCCCAACGCCGGCCCATTCTCACGAGCGTTCTGCCCAAATTGATCCCGATTTGGGCAGAACGCTCGTGAGAATTGGCCGGAAAAACCCCGGCGAACACACTTCGGGCACCACAGGGCCCCAGGGCCGCCCCCCCGGGGCCCTGTCCGGGATCGCGCGTCGTCGCGTTCCGGCACCGCCAGGAGGAGCTGCGGGAGGCGTGCACCGGGGAGGCCGACGTTCCCGCTCCTCAGCCTCCGAGGGTCCCCTCCCTGGCGCCGGCAGCTGGAGCCGGGCAGCCCCGAAAGCCGGGCCCGGGCCCGGGCCTGCTTGCTCAGTCTTCCGTTGCCAGGGGCCTGAGCCTGGGGGCCTCCCCATGGGGAACCCTAAGTCCCGCGCCACGAGTCCCCCGACCGTCCCGGGGACAACGGCACCATTCGCGGCTTCGTCCCAGCCGTGGAGTGAGAGAACAATCCGTTTCCCCACAGAGGCCAGCCCCCTCCACGGGCGCCCCGGCCGCCCGCCACGGCGGAGGCGGACGCCCGGCCACGGCGCCTCCATACACTCTGCTCGGGGAAACCTCCCCGGCGCCGGGTCCGCCGGCCGCGCCCCATCGTCGCGGCTCGTTTTCCGGGTGGCCGCGACATGCCCCGAGCGAAAAGGGCCCTGCTCCACGCGAAACTGGGCGCTGACCAGGGCTTCCCAACGCCGGCCAATTCTCACGAGCGTTCTGCCCAAATCGATCCCGATTTGGGCAGAACGCTCGTGAGAATTGGCCGGAAAAAGCCCGGCGAACACACTTCGGGCACCACAGGGCCGCAGGGCCGCCCCCCCGGGGCCCTGTCCGGGATCGCGTGTCGTCGCATTCCGGCACCGCCAGGAGGAGCTGCGGGAGGCGTGCACAGGGGAGGCCGACGCCTCCCGCTCCTCAGCCTCCGGGGGTCCCCTCCCTGGCGCCGGCAGCTGGGGCCGGGCAGCCCCGAAAGCCTGGCCCGGAACCGGGCCTCCTTGCTCAGCCTTCCGTTGCCAGGGGCCTGAGCCTTGGGGCCTCCCCATGGGGAACCCTGAGTCCCGCGCCACAAGTCCCCCGACCGTCCCGGAGACAACGGCACCATTCGCGGCTTCGTCCCAGCCGTGGAGTGAGAGAACAATCCGTTTCCCCACAGAGGCCAGGCCCCTCCACGGGCGCCCCGGCCGCCCGCCACGGCGGAGGCGGACGCCCGGCCACGGCGCCTCCATCCACTCTGCTCGGGGAAACCTCCCCGGCGCCGGGGCCGCCGGCCGCACCCCATCGTCGCGGCTCGTTTTCCGGGTGGCCGCGACATGCCCCGAGCGAGAAAGGGCCCTGCTCCACGCGGAACTGGGCGCTGACCAGGGCTGCCCAACGCCGGCCAATTCTCACGAGCGTTCTGCCCAAATAGATCCTGATTTGGGCAGAACGCTCGTGAGAATTGGCCGGAAAAAGCCCGGCGAACACACTTCGGGCACCACAGGGCCGCAGGGCCGCCCCCCCGGGGCCCTGTCCGGGATCGCGTGTCGTCGCGTTCCGGCACCGCCAGGAGGAGCTGCGGGAGGCGTGCACCAGGGAGGCCGACGCCTCCCGCTCCTCAGCCTCCGGGGGTCCCCTCCCTGGCGCCGGCAGCTGGGGCCGGGCAGCCCCGAAAGCCGGGCCCGGGCCCGGGCCTGTTTGCTCGGCCTTCCGTTGCCAGGGGCCTGAGCCTGGGGGCCTCCCCATGGGGAACCCTGAGTCCCGCGCCACGAGTCCCCCGACCGTCCCGGAGACAACGGCACCATTCGCGGCTTCGTCCCAGCCGTGGAGTGAGAGAACAATCCGTTTCCCCACAGAGGCCAGCCCCCTCCACGGGCGCCCCGGCCGCCCGCCACGGCGGAGGCGGACGCCCGGCCACGGCGCCTCCATCCACTCTGCTCGGGGAAACCTCCCCGGCGCCGGGGCCGCCGGCCGCGCCCCATCGTCGCGGCTCGTTTTCCGGGTGGCCGCGACATGCCCCGAGCGAGAAAGGGCCCTGCTCCACGCGGAACTGGGCGCTGACCTGGGCTGCCCAACGCCGGCCAATTCTCACGAGCGTTCTGCCCAAATCGATCCCGATTTGGGCAGAACGTTCGTGAGAATTGGCCGGAAAAAGCCCGGCGAACACACTTCGGGCACCACAGGGCCGCAGGGCCGCCCCCCCGGGGCCCTGTCCGGGATCGCGTGTCGTCGCGTACCGGCACCGCCAGGAGGAGCTGCGGGAGGCGTGCACCGGGGAGGCCGACGCCTCCCGCTCCTCAGCCTCCGGGGGTCCCCTCCCTGGCGCCGGCAGCTGGGGCCGGGCAGCCCCGAAAGCCGGGCCCGGGCCCGGGCCTGTTTGCTCGGCCTTCCGTTGCCAGGGGCCTGAGCCTGGGGGCCTCCCCATGGGGAACCCTGAGTCCCGCGCCACGAGTCCCCCGACCGTCCCGGCGACACCGGCACCATTAGCGGCTTCGTCCCAGCCGTGGAGTGAGAGATCAATCCGTTTCCCCACAGAGGCCAGCCCCCTCCACGGGCGCCCCGGTCGCCCGCCACGGCGGAGGCGGACGCCCGGCCACGGCGCCTCCATCCACTCTGCTCGGGGAAACCTCCCCGGCGCCGGGGCCGCCGGCCGCGCCCCATCGTCGCGGCTCGTTTTCCGGGTGGCCGCGACATGCCCCGAGCGAGAAAGGGCCCTGCTCCACGCGGAACTGGGCGCTGACCAGGGCTGCCCAACGCCGGCCAATTCTCACGAGCGTTCTGACCAAATCGATCCCGATTTGGGCAGAACGCTCGTGAGAATTGGCCGGAAAAAGCCCGGCGAACACACTTCGGGCACCACAGGGCCGCAGGGTCGCCCCCCCGGGGCCCTGTCCGGATTCGCGTGTCGTCGCGTTCCGGCACCGCCAGGAGGAGCTGCGGGAGGCGTGCACAGGGGAGGCCGACGCCTCCCACTCCTCAGCCTCCGGGGGTCCCCTCCCTGGCGCTGGAAGCTGGGGCCTGGCAGCCCCGAAAGCCGGGCCCGGAACCGGGCCTGCTTGCTCAGCCTTCCGTTGCCAGGGGCCTGAGCCTTGGGGCCTCCCCTTGGGGAACACTGAGTCCCGCGCCACGAGTCCCCCGACCGTCCCGGCGACAACGGCACCATTCGCGGCTTCGTCCCAGCCGTGGAGTGAGAGATCAATCCGTTTCCCCACAGAGGCCAGCCCCCTCCACGGGCGACCCGGCCGCCCGCCACGGCGGAGGCGGACGCCCGGCCACGGCGCCTCCATCCACTCTGCTCGGGGAAACCTCCCCGGCGCCGGGGCCGCCGGCCGCGCCCCATCGTCGCGGCTCGTTTTCCGGGTGGCCGCGACATGCCCCGAGCGAGAAAGGGCCCTGCTCCACGCGGAACTGGGCCCTGACCAGGGCTGCCCAACGCCGGCCAATTCTCACGAGCGTTCTGCCCAAATCGATCCCGATTTGGGCAGAACGCTCGTGAGAATTGGCCGGAAAAAGCCCGGCGAACACACTTCGGGCACCACAGGGCCGCAGGGCCGCCCCCCCGGGGCCCTGTCCGGGATCGCGTGTCGTCGCGTTCCGGCACCGCCAGGAGGAGCTGCGGGAGGCGTGCACCGGGGAGGCCGACGCCTCCCGCACCTCAGCCTCCGGGGGTCCCCTCCCTGGCGCCGGCAGCTGGGGCCGGGCAGCCCCGAAAGCCGGGCCCGGGCCCGGGCCTGTTTGCTCGGCCTTCCGTTGCCAGGGGCCTGAGCCTGGGGGCCTCCCCATGGGGAACCCTGAGTCCCGCGCCACGAGTCCCCCGACCGTCCCGGCGACAACGGCACCATTCGCGGCTTCGTCCCAGCCGTGGAGTGAGAGATCAATCCGTTTTCCCACAGAGGCCAGCCCCCTCCACGGGCGCCCCGGCCCCCCGCCACGGCGGAGGCGGACGCCCGGCCACGGCGCCTCCATCCACTCTGCTCGGGGAAACCTCCCCGGCGCCGGGGCCGCCGGCCGCGCCCCATCTTCACGGCTCGTTTTCCGGGTGGCCGCGACATGCCCCGAGCGAGAAAGGGCCCTGCTCCACGCGGAACTGGGCGCTGACCAGGGCTGCCCAACGCCGGCCAATTCTCACGAGCGTTCTGCCCAAATCGATCCCGATTTGGGCAGAACGCTCGTGAGAATTGGCCGGAAAAAGCCCGGCGAACACACTTCGGGCACCACAGGGCCCCGGGGCCGCCCCCCCCGGGGCCCTGTCCGGGATCGCGTGTCGTCGCGTTCCGGCACCGCCAGGAGGAGCTGCGGGAGGCGTGCACCGGGGCGGCCGACACCTCCCGCTCCTCAGACTCCGGGGGTCCCCTCCCTGGCGCCGGCAGCTGGGGCCGGGCAGCCCCGAAAGCCGGGCCCGGGCCCGGGCCTGTTTGGTCAGCCTTCCGTTGCCAGGGGCCTGAGCCTGGGGGCCTCCCCATGGGGAACCCTGAGTCCCGCGCCACGAGTCCCCCGACCATCCCGGAGACAACGGCACCATTCGCGGCTTCGTCCCAGCCGTGGAGTGAGAGAACAATCCGTTTCCCCACAGAGGCCAGCCCCCTCCACGGGCGCCCCGGCCGCCCGCCACGGCGGAGGCGGACGCCCGGCCACGGCGCCTCCATCCACTCTGCTCGGGGAAACCTCCCCGGCGCCGGGTCCGCCGGCCGCGCCCCATCGTCGCGGCTCTTTTTCCGGGTGGCCGCGACATGCCCCGAGCGAGAAAGGGCCCTGCTCCACGCGAAACTGGGCGCTGACCAGGGCTTCCCAACGCCGGCCAATTCTCACGAGCGTTCTGCCCAAATCGATCCCGATTTGGGCAGAACGCTCGTGAGAATTGGCCGGAAAAAGCCCGGCGAACACACTTCGGGCACCACAGGGCCGCAGGGCCGCCCCCCCGGGGCCCTGTCCGGGATCGCGTGTCGTCGCGTTCCGGCACCGCCAGGAGGAGCTGCGGGAGGCGTGCACAGGGGAGGCCGACGCCTCCCGCTCCTCAGCCTCCGGGGGTCCCCTCCCTGGCGCCGGCAGCTGGGGCCGGGCAGCCCCGAAAGCCTGGCCCGGAACCGGGCCTCCTTGCTCAGCCTTCCGTTGCCAGGGGCCTGAGCCTTGGGGCCTCCCCATGGGGAACACTGAGTCCCGCGCCACGAGTCCCCCGACCGTCCCGGAGACAACGGCACCATTCGCGGCTTCGTCCCAGCCGTGGAGTGAGAGAACAATCCGTTTCCCCACAGAGGCCAGGCCCCTCCACGGGCGCCCCGGCCGCCCGCCACGGCGGAGGCGGACGCCCGGCCACGGCGCCTCCATCCACTCTGCTCGGGGAAACCTCCCCGGCGCCGGGGCCGCCGGCCGCGCCCCATCGTCGCGGCTCGTTTTCCGGGTGGCCGCGACATGCCCCGAGCGAGAAAGGGCCCTGCTCCACGCGGAACTGGGCGCTGACCAGGGCTGCCCAACGCCGGCCAATTCTCACGAGCGTTCTGCCCAAATAGATCCTGATTTGGGCAGAACGCTCGTGAGAATTGGCCGGAAAAAGCCCGGCGAACACACTTCGGGCACCACAGGGCCGCAGGGCCGCCCCCCCGGGGCCCTGTCCGGGATCGCGTGTCGTCGCGTTCCGGCACCGCCAGGAGGAGCTGCGGGAGGCGTGCACCGGGGAGGCCGACGCCTCCCGCTCCTCAGCCTCCGGGGGTCCCCTCCCTGGCGCCGGCAGCTGGGGCCGGGCAGCCCCGAAAGCCGGGCCCGGGCCCGGGCCTGTTTGCTCGGCCTTCTGTTGCCAGGGGCCTGAGCCTGGGGGCCTCCCCATGGGGAACCCTGAGTCCCGCGCCACGAGTCCCCCGACCGTCCCGGCGACACCGGCACCATTAGCGGCTTCGTCCCAGCCGTGGAGTGAGAGATCAATCCGTTTCCCCACAGAGGCCAGCCCCCTCCACGGGCGCCCCGGCCGCCCGCCACGGCGGAGGCGGACGCCCGGCCACGGCGCCTCCATCCACTCTGCTCGGGGAAACCTCCCCGGCGCCGGGGCCGCCGGCCGCGCCCCATCGTCGCGGCTCGTTTTCCGGGTGGCCGCGACATGCCCCGAGCGAGAAAGGGCCCTGCTCCACGCGGAACTGGGCGCTGACCAGGGCTGCCCAACGCCGGCCAATTCTCACGAGCGTTCTGACCAAATCGATCCCGATTTGGGCAGAACGCTCGTGAGAATTGGCCGGAAAAAGCCCGGCGAACACACTTCGGGCACCACAGGGCCGCAGGGTCGCCCCCCCGGGGCCCTGTCCGGATTCGCGTGTCGTCGCGTTCCGGCACCGCCAGGAGGAGCTGCGGGAGGCGTGCACAGGGGAGGCCGACGCCTCCCACTCCTCAGCCTCCGGGGGTCCCCTCCCTGGCGCTGGAAGCTGGGGCCGGGCAGCCCCGAAAGCCGGGCCCGGAACCGGGCCTGCTTGCTCAGCCTTCCGTTGCCAGGGGCCTGAGCCTTGGGGCCTCCCCTTGGGGAACACTGAGTCCCGCGCCACGAGTCCCCCGACCGTCCCGGCGACAACGGCACCATTCGCGGCTTCGTCCCAGCCGTGGAGTGAGAGATCAATCCGTTTCCCCACAGAGGCCAGCCCCCTTAACGGGCGACCCGGCCGCCCGCCACGGCGGAGGCGGACGCCCGGCCACGGCGCCTCCATCCACTCTGCTCGGGGAAACCTCCCCGGGGCCGGGGCCGCCGGCCGCGCCCCATCGTCGCGGCTCGTTTTCCGGGTGGCCGCGACATGCCCCGAGCGAGAAAGGGCCCTGCTCCACGCGGAACTGGGCGCTGACCAGGGCTGCCCAACGCCGGCCAATTCTCACGAGCGTTCTGCCCAAATCGATCCCGATTTGGGCAGAACGCTCGTGAGAATTGGCCGGAAAAAGCCCGGCGAACACACTTCGGGCACCACAGGGCCGCAGGGCCGCCCCCCCGGGGCCCTGTCCGGGATCGCGTGTCGTCGCGGTCCGGCACCGCCAGGAGGAGCTGCGGGAGGCGTGCACCGGGGAGGCCGACGCCTCCCGCTCCTCAGCCTCCGGGGGTCCCCTCCCTGGCGCCGGCAGCTGGGGCCGGGCAGCCCCGAAAGCCGGGCCCGGGCCCGGGCCTGTTTGCTCGGCCTTCCGTTGCCAGGGGCCTGAGCCTGGGGGCCTCCCCATGGGGAACTCTGAGTCCCGCGCCACGAGTCCCCCGACGGTCCCGGCTACAACGGCACCATTAGCGGCTTCGTCCCAGCCGTGGAGTGAGAGATCAATCCGTTTCCCCACAGAGGCCAGCCCCCTCCACGGGCGCCCCGGCCGCCCGCCACGGCGGAGGCGGACGCCCGGCCACGGCGCCTCCATCCACTCTGCTCGGGGAAACCTCCCCGGCGCCGGGGCCGCCGGCCGCGCCCCATCGTCGCGGCTCGTTTTCCGGGGGGCCGCGACATGCCCCGAGCGAGAAAGGGCCCTGCTCCACGCGAAACTGGGCGCTGACCTGGGCTTCCCAACGCCGGCCAATTCTCACGAGCGTTCTGCCCAAATCGATCCCGATTTGGGCAGAACGCTCGTGAGAATTGGCCGGAAAAACCCGGCGAACACACTTCGGGCACCACAGGGCCGCAGGGCCGCCCCCCCCGGGGCCCTGTCCGGGATCGCGTGTCGTCGCATTCCGGCACCGCCAGGAGGAGCTGCGGGAGGCGTGCACAGGGGAGGCCGACGCCTCCCGCTCCTCAGCCTCCGGGGGTCCCCTCCCTGGCGCCGGCAGCTGGGGCCGGGCAGCCCCGAAAGCCTGGCCCGGAACCGGGCCTCCTTGCTCAGCCTTCCGTTGCCAGGGGCCTGAGCCTTGGGGCCTCCCCATGGGGAACCCTGAGTCCCGCGCCACGAGTCCCCCGACCGTCCCGGAGACAACGGCACCATTCGCGGCTTCGTCCCAGCCGTGGAGTGAGAGAACAATCCGTTTCCCCACAGAGGCCAGGCCCCTCCACGGGCGCCCCGGCCGCCCGCCACGGCGGAGGCGGACGCCCGGCCACGGCGCCTCCATCCACTCTGCTCGGGGAAACCTCCCCGGCGCCGGGGCCGCCGGCCGCGCCCCATCGTCGCGGCTCGTTTTCCGGGTGGCCGCGACATGCCCCGAGCGAGAAAGGGCCCTGCTCCACGCGGAACTGGGCGCTGACCAGGGCTGCCCAA
Source organism: Meles meles (assembly GCF_922984935.1). Taxonomy (NCBI): domain Eukaryota; kingdom Metazoa; phylum Chordata; class Mammalia; order Carnivora; family Mustelidae; genus Meles; species Meles meles. The sequence continues at coordinate 1,002,651 of NW_025721618.1, read as the reverse complement.
CGCCGGCCAATTCTCACGAGCGTTCTGCCCAAATAGATCCTGATTTGGGCAGAACGCTCGTGAGAATTGGCCGGAAAAAGCCCGGCGAACACACTTCGGGCACCACAGGGCCGCAGGGCCGCCCCCCCGGGGCCCTGTCCGGGATCGCGTGTCGTCGCGTTCCGGCACCGCCAGGAGGAGCTGCGGGAGGCGTGCACCAGGGAGGCCGACGCCTCCCGCTCCTCAGCCTCCGGGGGTCCCCTCCCTGGCGCCGGCAGCTGGGGCCGGGCAGCCCCGAAAGCCGGGCCCGGAACAGGGCCTGCTTTCTCAGCCTTCCGTTGCCAGGGGCCTGAGCCTGGGGGCCTCCCCTTGGGGAACCCTGAGTCCCGCGCCACGAGTCCCCCGACCGTCCCGGCGACAACGGCACCATTCGCGGCTTCGTCCCAGCCGTGGAGTGAGAGATCAATCCGTTTCCCCACAGAGGCCAGCCCCCTCCACGGGCGCCCCGGCCGCCCGCCACGGCGGAGGCTGACGCCCGGCCACGGCGCCTCCATCCACTCTGCTCGGGGAAACCTCCCCGGCGCCGGGGCCGCCGGCCGCGCCCCATCGTCGCGGCTCGTTTTCCGGGAGGCCGCGACATGCCCCGAGCGAGAAAGGGCCCTGCTCCACGCGGAACTGGGCGCTGACCAGGGCTGCCCAACGCCGGCCAATTCTCACGAGCGTTCTGCCCAAATCGATCCCGATTTGGGCAGAACGCTCGTGAGAATTGGCCGGAAAAAGCCCGGCGAAAACACTTCGGGCACCACAGGGCCGCAGGGCCGCCCCCCCGGGGCCCTGTCCGGGATCGCGTGTCGTCGCGTTCCGGCACCGCCAGGAGGAGCTGCGGGAGGCGTGCACCGGGGAGGCCGATGCCTCCCGCTCCTCAGCCTCTGGGGGTCCCCTCCCTGGCGCCGGCAGCTGGGGCCGGGCAGCCCCGAAAGCCGGGCCCGGGCCCGGTCCTGTTTGCTCGGCCTTCCGTTGCCAGGGGCCTGAGCCTGGGGGCCTCCCCATGGGGAACACTGAGTCCCGCGCCACGAGTCCCCCGACCGTCCCGGCGACAACGGCACCATTCGCGGCTTCGTCCCAGCCGTGGAGTGAGAGATCAATCCGTTTCCCCACAGAGGCAAGCCCCCTCCACGGGCGACCCGGCCGCCCGTCACGGCGGAGGCGGACGCCCGGCCACGGCGCCTCCATCCACTCTGCTCGGGGAAACCTCCCCGGCGCCGGGGCCGCCGGCCGCGCCCCATCGTCGCGGATCGTTTTCCGGGTGGCCGCGACATGCCCCGAGCGAGAAAGGGCCCTGCTCCACGCGGAACTGGGCGCTGACCAGGGCTGCCCAACGCCGGCCAATGCTCACGAGCGTTCTGCCCAAATCGATCCCGAGTTGCGCAGAACGCTCGTGAGAATTGGCCGGAAAAAGCCCGGCGAACACACTTCGGGCACCACAGGGCCGCAGGGCCCCCCCCCCGGGGCCCTGTCCGGGATCGCGTGTCGTCGCGTTCCGGCACCGCCAGGAGGAGCTGCGGTAGGCGTGTACCGGGGAGGCCGACGCCTCCCGCTCCTCAGCCTCCGGGGGTCCCCTCCCTGGCGCCGGCAGCTGGGGCCGGGCAGCCCCGAAAGCCGGGCCCGGAACAGGGCCTGCTTGCTCAGCCTTCCGTTGCCAGGGGCCTGAGCCTGGGGGCCTCCCCTTGGGGAACCCTGAGTCCCGCGCCACGAGTCCCCCGACCGTCCCGGCAACAACGGCACCATTCGCGGCTTCATCCCAGCCGTGGAGTGAGAGATAAATCCGTTTCCCCACAGAGGCCAGCCCCCTCCACGGGCGCCCCGGCCGCCCGCCACGGCGGAGGCGGACGCCCGGCCACGGCGCCTCCATCCACTCTGCTCGGGGAAACCTCCCCGGCGCCGGGGCCGCCGGCCGCGCCCCATCGTCGCGGCTCGTTTTCCGGGTGGCCGCGACATGCCCCGAGCGAGAAAGGGCCCTGCTCCACGCGGAACTGGGCGCTGACCAGGGCTGCCCAACGCCGGCCAATTCTCACGAGCGTTCTGCCCAAATCGATCCCGATTTGGGCAGAACGCTCGTGAGAATTGGCCGGAAAAAGCCCGGCGAACACACTTCGGGCACCACAGGGCCGCAGGGACCCCCCCCGGGGCCCTGTCCGCATTCGCGTGTCGTCGCGTTCCGGCACCGCCAGGAGGAGCTGCGGGAGGCGTGCACCGGGGAGGCCGACGCCTCCCGCTCCTCAGCCTCCGGGGGTGCCCTCCCTGGCGCTGGCAGCTGGGGCCGGGCAGCCCCGAAAGCCGGGCCCGGAACAGGGCCTGCTTGCTCAGCCTTCCGTTGCCAGGGGCCTGAGCCTGGGGGCCTCCCCTTGGGGAACCCTGAGTCCCGCGCAACGAGTCCCCCGACCGTCCCGGCGACAACGGCACCATTCGCGGCTTCGTCCCAGCCGTGGAGTGAGAGATCAATCCGTTTCCCCACAGAGGCCAGCCCCCTCCACGGGCGCCCCGGCCGCCCGCCACGGCGGAGGCGGACGCCCGGCCACGGCGCCTCCATCCACTCTGCTCGGGGAAACCTCCCCGGCGCCGGGGCCGCCGGCCGCGCCACATCGTCGCGGCTCGTTTTCCGGGTGGCCGCGACATGCCCCGAGCGCGAAAGGGCCCTGCTCCACGCGGAACTGGGCGCTGACCAGGGCTGCCCAACGCCGGCCAATTCTCACGAGCGTTCTGCCCAAATCGATCCCGATTTGGGCAGAACGCTCGTGAGAATTGGCCGGAAAAAGCCCGGCGAACACACTTCGGGCACCACAGGGCCGCAGGGCCGCCCCCCCGGGGCCCTGTCCGGGATCGCGTGTCGTCGCGTTCCGGCACCGCCAGGAGGAGCTGCGGGAGGCGTGCACCGGGGAGGCCGACGCCTCCCGCTCCTCAGCCTCCGGGGGTCCCCTCCCTGGCGCTGGCAGCTGGGGCCGGGCAGCCCCGATAACCGGGCCCGGAACCGGGCCTGCTTGCTCAGCCTTCCGTTGCCAGGGGCCTGAGCCTCGGGGCCTCCCCATGGGGAAACCTGAGTCCCGCGCCACGAGTCCCCCGACCGTCCCGGAGACAACGGCACCATTCGCGGCTTCGTCCCAGCCGTGGAGTGAGAGATCAATCCGTTTCCCCACAGAGGCCAGCCCCCTCCACGGGCGCCCCGGCCGCCCGCCACGGCGGAGGCGGACGCCCGGCCACGGCGCCTCCATCCACTCTGCTCGGGGAAACCTCCCCGGCGCCGGGGCTGCCGGCCGCGCCCCATCGTCGCGGCTCGTTTTCCGGGTGGCCGCGACATGCCCCGAGCGAGAAAGGGCCCTGCACCACGCGGAACTTGGCGCTGACCAGGGCTGCCCAACGCCGGCCAATTCTCACGAGCGTTCTGACCAAATCGATCCCGATTTGGGCAGAACGCTCGTGAGAATTGGCCGGAAAAACCCGGCGAACACACTTCGGGCACCACAGGGCCGCAGGGCCGAACCCCCGGGGCCCTGTCCGGGATCGCGTGTCGTCGCGTTCCGGCTCCGCCAGGAGGAGCTGCGGGAGGCGTGCACCGGGGAGGCCGACGCCTCCCGCTCCTCAGCCTCCGGGGGTCCCCTCCCTGGCGCCGGCAGCTGGGGCCGCGCAGCCCCGAAAGCCGGGCCCGGAACCGGGCCTGTTTGCTCAGTCTTCCGTTGCCAGGGGCCTGAGCCTGGGGGCCTCCCCATGGGGAACCCTGAGTCCCGCGCCACGAGTCCCCCGACCGTCCCGGCGACAACGGCACCATTCGCGGCTTCGTCCCTGCCGTGGAGTGAGAGATCAATCCGTTTCCCCACAGAGGCCAGCCCCCTCAACGGGCGCCCCGGCCGCCCGCCACGGCGGAGGCGGACGCCCGGCCACGGCGCCTCCATCCACTCTTCCTGGGGAAACCTCCCCGGCGCCGGGGCCACCGGCCGCGCCCCATCGTCGCGGCTCGTTTTCCGGGTGGCCGCGACATGCCCCGAGCGAGAAAGGGCCCTGCTCCACGCGGAACTGGGCGCTGACCAGGGCTGCCCAACGCCGGCCAATTCTCACGAGCGTTCTGCCCAAATCGATTTGGCAGAACGCTCGTGAGAATTGGCCGGAAAAAGCCCGGCGAACACACTTCGGGCACCACAGGGCCGCAGGGCCGCCCCCCCGGGGCCCTGTCCGGGATCGCGTGTCGTCGCGTTCCGGCACCGCCAGGAGGAGCTGCGGGAGGCGTGCACCGGGGAGGCCGACGCCTCCCGCTCCTCAGCCTCCGGGGGTCCCCTCCCTGGCGCCGGCAGCTGGGGCCGGGCAGCCCCGAAAGCCGGGCCCGGGCCCGGGCCTGTTTGCTCGGCCTTCCGTTGCCAGGGGCCTGAGCCTGGGGTCCTCCCCATGGGGAACACTGAGTCCCGCGCCACGAGTCCCTCGACCGTCCCGGCGACAACGGCACCATTCGCGGCTTCGTCCCAGCCGTGGAGTGAGAGATAAATCCGTTTCTCCACAGAGGCCAGCCCCCTCCACGGGCGCCCCGGCCGCCCGCCACGGCGGAGGCGGACGCCCGGCCACGGCGCCTCCATCCACTCTGCTCGGGGAAACCTCCCCGGCGCCGGGGCCGCCGGCCGCGCCCCATCGTCGCGGCTCGTTTTCCGGGTGGCCGCGACATGCCCCGAGCGAGAAAGGGCCCTGCTCCACGCGGAACTGGGCGCTGACCAGGGCTGCCCAAAGCCGGCCAATTCTCACGAGCGTTCTGCCCAAATCGATCCCGATTTGGGCAGAACGCTCGTGAGAATTGGCCGGAAAAAGCCCGGCGAACACACTTCGGGCACCACAGGGCCACAGGGACGCCCCCCCGGGGCCCTGTCCGCATTCGCGTGTCGTCGCGTTCCGGCACCGCCAGGAGGAGCTGCGGGAGGCGTGCACCGTGGAGGCCGACGCCTCCCGCTCCTCAGCCTCCGGGGGTCCCCTCCCTGGCGCCGGCAGCTGGGGCCGGGCAGCCCCGAAAGCCGGGCCCGGGCCCGGTCCTGTTTGCTCGGCCTTCCGTTGCCAGGGGCCTGAGCCTGGGGGCCTCCCCATGGGGAACACTGAGTCCCGCGCCACGAGTCCCCCGACCGTCCCGGCGACAACGGCACCATTCGCGGCTTCGTCCCAGCCGTGGAGTGAGAGATCAATCCGTTTCCCCACAGAGGCAAGCCCCCTCCACGGGCGACCCGGCCGCCCGTCACGGCGGAGGCGGACGCCCGGCCACGGCGCCTCCATCCACTCTGCTCGGGGAAACCTCCCCGGCGCCGGGGCCGCCGGCCGCGCCCCATCGTCGCGGATCGTTTTCCGGGTGGCCGCGACATGCCCCGAGCGAGAAAGGGCCCTGCTCCACGCGGAACTGGGCGCTGACCAGGGCTGCCCAAAGCCGGCCAATTCTCACGAGCGTTCTGCCCAAATCGATCCCGATTTGGGCAGAACGCTCGTGAGAATTGGCCGGAAAAAGCCCGGCGAACACACTTCGGGCACCACAGGGCCACAGGGACGCCCCCCCGGGGCCCTGTCCGCATTCGCGTGTCGTCGCGTTCCGGCACCGCCAGGAGGAGCTGCGGGAGGCGTGCACCGTGGAGGCCGACGCCTCCCGCTCCTCAGCCTCCGGGGGTCCCCTCCCTGGCGCCGGCAGCTGGGGCCGGGCAGCCCCGAAAGCCGGGCCCGGGCCCGGGCCTGTTTGCTCGGCCTTCCGTTGCCAGGGGCCTGAGCCTGGGGGCCTCCCCTTGGGGAACCCTGAGTCCCGCGCCACGAGTCCCCCGACCGTCCCGGCGACAACGGCACCATTCGCGGCTTCGTCCCAGCCGTGGAGTGAGAGATCAATCCGTTTCCCCACAGAGGCCAGCCCCCTCCACGGGCGCCCCGGCCGCCCGCCACGGCGGAGGCGGACGCCCGGCCACGGCGCCTCCATCCACTCTGCTCGGGGAAACCTCCCCGGCGCCGGGGCCGCCGGCCGCGCCCCATCGTCGCGGCTCGTTTTCCGGGAGGCCGCGACATGCCCATGCGAGAAAGGGCCCTGCTCCACGCGGAACTGGGCGCTGACCAGGGCTGCCCAACGCCGGCCAATTCTCACGAGCGTTCTGCCCAAATCGATCCCGATTTGGGCAGAACGCTCGTGAGAATTGGCCGGAAAAAGCCCGGCGAAAACACTTCGGGCACCACAGGGCCGCAGGGCCGCCCCCCCGGGGCCCTGTCCGGGATCGCGTGTCGTCGCGTTCCGGCACCGGCAGGAGGAGCTGCGGGAGGCGTGCACCGGGGAGGCCGAAGCCTCCCGCTCCTCAGCCTCTGGGGGTCCCCTCCCTGGCGCCGGCAGCTGGGGCCGGGCAGCCCCGAAAGCCGGGCCCGGAACCGGGCCTGCTTGCTCAGCCTTCCGTTGCCAGGGGCCTGAGCCTTGGGGCCTCCCCATGGGGAACCCTGAGTCCCGCGCCACGACTTCCCCGACCGTCCCGGAGACAACGGCACCATTCGCGGCTTCGTCCCAGCCGTGGTGTGAGAGAACAATCCGTTTCCCCACAGAGGCCAGCCCCCTCCACGGGCGCCCCGGCCGCCCGCCACGGCGGAGGCGGACGCCCGGCCACGGCGCCTCCATCCACTCTGCTCGGGGAAACCTCCCCGGCGCCGGGGCCGCCGGCCGCGTCCCATCGTCGCGGCTCGTTTTCCGGGTGGCCGCGACATGCCCCGAGCGAGAAAGGGCCCTGCTCCACGCGGAACTGGGCGCTGACCAGGGCTGCCCAACGCCGGCCAATTCTCACGAGCGTTCTGCCCAAATCGATCCCGATTTGGGCAGAACGCTCGTGAGAATTGGCCGGAAAAAGCCCGGCGAACACACTTCGGGCACCACAGGGCCCCAGGTCCGCCCCCCCCGGGGCCCTGTCCGGGATCGCGTGTCGTCGCGTTCCGGCACCGCCAGGAGGAGCTGCGGGAGGCGTGCACCGGGGAGGCCGACGCCTCCCGCTCCTCAGACTCCGGGGGTCCCCTCCCTGGCGCAGGCAGCTGGGGCCGGGCAGCCCCGAAAGCCGGGCCCGGGCCCGGGCCTGCTTGGTCAGCCTTCCGACCAGGGCCCTGAGCCTGGGGGCCTCCCCATGGGGAACACTGAGTCCCGCGCCACGAGTCCCCCGACCGTCCCGGCGACAACGGCACCATTCGCGGCTTCGTCCCAGCCGTGGCGTGAGAGATCAATCCGTTTCCCCACAGAGGCCAGCCCCCTCCACGGGCGCCCCTGCCGCCAGCCACGGCGGAGGCGGACGCCCGGCCACGGCGCCTCCATCCACTCTGCTCGGGGAAACCTCCCCGGCGCCGGGGCTGCCGGCCGCGCCCCATCGTCGCGGCTCGTTTTCCGGGTGGCCGCGACATGCCCCGAGCGAGAAAGGGCCCTGCTCCACGCGGAACTGGGCGCTGACCAGGGCTGCCCAACGCCGGCCCATTCTCACGAGCGTTCTGCCCAAATCGATCCCGATTTGGGCAGAACGCTCGTGAGAATTGGCCGGAAAAACCCCGGCGAACACACTTCGGGCACCACAGGGCCGACGGGCCGCCCCCCCGGGGCCCTGTCAGGGATCGCGTGTCGTCGCGTTCCGGCACCGCCAGGAGGAGCTGCGGGAGGCGTGCACCGGGGAGGCCGACGCCTCCCGCTCCTCAGCCTCCGGGGGTCCCCTCCCTGGCGCTGGCAGCTGGGGCCGGGCAGCCCCGAAAGCCGGGCCCGGAACCGGGCCTGCTTGCTCAGCCTTCCGTTGCCAGGGGCCTGAGCCTTGGGGCCTCCCCATGGGGAACCCTGAGTCCCGCGCCACGAGTCCCCCGATCGTCCCGGAGACAACGGCACCATTCGCGGCTTCGTCCCAGCCGTGGAGTGAGAGAACAATCCGTTTCCCCACAGAGGCCAGCCCCCTCCACGGGCGCCCCGGCCGCCCGCCACGGCGGAGGCGGACGCCCGGCCACGGCGCCTCCATCCACTCTGCTCGGGGAAACCTCCCCGGCGCCGGGGCCGCCGGCCGCGCCCCATCGTCGCGGCTCGTTTTCCGGGTGGCCGCGACATGCCCACAGCGAGAAAGGGCCCTGCTCCACGCGGAACTGGGCGCTGACCAGGGCTGCCCAACGCCGGCCAATTCTCACGAGCGTTCTGCCCAAATCGATCCCGATTTGGGCAGAACGCTCGTGAGAATTGGCCGGAAAAAGCCCGGCGAACACACTTCGGGCACCACAGGGCGGCAGGTCGCCCCCCCGGGGCCCTGTCCGGGATCGCGTGTCGTCGCGTTCCGGCACCGCCAGGAGGAGCTGCGGGAGGCGTGCACCGGGGAGGCCGACGCCTCCCGCTCCTCAGCCTCCGGGGGTCCCCTCCCTTGCGACGGCAGCTAGGGCCGGGCAGCCCCGAAAGCCGGGCCCGGGCCCGGGCCTGCTTGCTCAGCCTTCCATTGCCAGGGGCCTGAGCCTGGGGGCCTCCCCATGGGGAACACTGAGTCCCGCGCCACGAGTCCCCCGACCGTCCCGGAGACAACGGCACCATTCGCGGCTTCGTCCCAGCCGTGGAGTGAGAGAACAATCCGTTTCCCCACAGAGGCCAGGCCCCTCCACGGGCGCCCCGGCCGCCCGCCACGGCGGAGGCGGACGCCCGGCCACGGCGCCTCCATCCAGTCTGCTCGGGGAAACCTCCCCGGCGCCGGGGCCGCCGGCCGCGCCCCATCGTCGCGGCTCGTTTTCCGGGTGGCCGCGACATGCCCCGAGCGAGAAAGGGCCCTGCTCCACGCGGAACTGGGCGCTGACCAGGGCTGCCCAACGCCGGCCAATTCTCACGAGCGTTCTGCCCAAATAGATCCTGATTTGGGCAGAACGCTCGTGAGAATTGGCCGGAAAAAGCCCGGCGAACACACTTCGGGCACCACAGGGCCGCAGGGCCGCCCCGCCGGGGCCCTGTCCGGGATCGCGTGTCGTCGCATTCCGGCACCGCCAGGAGGAGCTGCGGGAGGCGTGCACCGGGGAGGCCGACGCCTCCCGCTCCTCAGCCTCCAGGGGTCCCCTCCCTGGCGCCGGCAGCTGGGGCCGGGCAGCCCCGAAAGCCGGGCCCGGGCCCGGGCCTGCTTGCTCAGTCTTCCGTTGCCAGGGGCCTGAGCCTGGGGGCCTCCCCAAGGGGAACCCTGAGTCCCGCGCCACGAGTCCCCCGACCGTCCCGGCGACAACGGCACAATTCGGGGCTTCGTCCCAGCCGTGGAGTGAGAGATCATACCGTTTCCCCACAGAGGCCAGCCCCCTCCACGGGCGCCCCGGCCGCCCGCCACGGCGGAGGCGGACGCCCGGCCACGGCGCCTCCATCCACTCTGCTCGGGGAAACCTCCCCGGCGCCGGGGCCGCCGGCCGCGCCCCATCGTCGCGGCTCGTTTTCCGGGTGGCCGCGACATGCCCCGAGCGAGAAAGGGCCCTGCTCCACGCGGAACTGGGCGCTGACCAGGGCTGCCCAACGCCGGCCAATTCTCACGAGCGTTCTGCCCAAATCGATCCCGATTTGGGCAGAACGTTCGTGAGAATTGGCCGGAAAAAGCCCGGCGAACACACTTCGGGCACCACAGGGACGCAGGGCCCCCCCCCCGGGGCCCTGTCCGGGATCGCGTGTCATCGCGTTCCGGCACCGCCAGGAGGAGCTGCGGGAGGCGTGTACCGGGGAGGCCGACGCCTCCCGCTCCTCAGGCTCCGGGGTCCCCTCCCTGGCGCCGGCAGCTGGGGCTGGCAGCCCCGAAAGCCGGGCCCGGGACCGGGCCTGTTTGCTCAGTCTTCCGTTGCCAGGGGCCTGAGCCTGGGGGCCTCCCCATGGGGAACCCTAAATCCCGCGACACGAGTCCCCCGACAGTCCCGGCGACAACGGCACCATTCGCGACTTCGTCCCAGCCGTGGAGTGAGAGATCAATCCGTTTCCCCACAGAGGCCAGCCCCCTCCACGGGCGCCCCGGCCGCCCACCACGGCGGAGGCGGACGCCCGGCCACGGCGCCTCCATCCACTCTGCTCGGGGAAACCTCCCCGGCGCCGGGGCCGCCGGCCGCGCCCCATCGTCGCGGCTCGTTTTCCGGGTGGCCGCGACATGCCCCGAGCGAGAAAGGGCCCTGCTCCACGCGGAACTGGGCGCTGACCAGGGCTGCCCAACGCCGGCCAATTCTCACGAGCGTTCTGCCCAAATCGATCCCGATTTGGGCAGAACGCTCGTGAGAATTGGCCGGAAAAACCCCGGCGAACACACTTCGGGCACCACAGGGCCGCAGGGCCGCCCCCCCGGGGCCCTGTCCGGATTCGCGTGTCGTCGCGTTCCGGCACCGCCAGGAGGAGCTGCGGGAGGCGTGCACAGGGGAGGCCGACGCCTCCCCCTCCTCAGCCTCCGGGGGTCCCCTCCCTGGCGCTGGAAGCTGGGGCCGGGCAGCCCCGAAAGCCGGGCCCGGAACCGGGCCTGCTTGCTCAGCCTTCCGTTGCCAGGGGCCTGAGCCTGGGGGCCTCCCCTTGGGGAACACTGAGTCCCGCGCCACGAGTCCCCCGACCGTCCCGGCGACAACGGCACCATTCGCGGCTTCGTCCCAGCCGTGGAGTGAGAGATCAATCCGTTTCCCCACAGAGGCCAGCCCCCTCCACGGGCGCCCCGGCCGCCCGCCACGGCGGAGGCGGACGCCCGGCCACGGCGCCTCCATCCACTCTGCTCGGGGAAACCTCCCCGGCGCCGGGGCCGCCGGCCGCGCCCCATCGTCGCGGATCGTTTTCCGGGTGGCCGCGACATGCCCCGAGCGAGAAAGGGCCCTGCTCCACGCGGAACTGGGCGCTGACCAGGGCTGCCCAACGCCGGCCAATGCTCACGAGCGTTCTGCCCAAATCGATCCCGAGTTGCGCAGAACGCTCGTGAGAATTGGCCGGAAAAAGCCCGGCGAACACACTTCGGGCACCACAGGGCCGCAGGGCCCCCCCCCCGGGGCCCTGTCCGGGATCGCGTGTCGTCGCGTTCCGGCACCGCCAGGAGGAGCTGCGGGAGGCGTGTACCGGGGAGGCCGACGCCTCCCGCTCCTCAGCCTCCGGGGGTCCCCTCCCTGGCGCCGGCAGCTGGGGCCGGGCAGCCCCGAAAGCCGGGCCCGGAACAGGGCCTGCTTGCTCAGCCTTCCGTTGCCAGGGGCCTGAGCCTGGGGGCCTCCCCTTGGGGAACCCTGAGTCCCGCGCCACGAGTCCCCCGACCGTCCCGGCGACAACGGCACAATTCGCGGCTTCGTCCCACCGTGGAGTGAGAGATCAATCCGTTTCCCCACAGAGGCCAGCCCCCTCCACCGGCGCCCCGGCCGCCCGCCACGGCGGAGGCGGACGCCCGGCCACGGCGCCTCTATCCACTCTGCTCGGGGAAACCTCCCCGGTGCCGGGGCCTCGGCCGCGCCCCATCGTCGCGGCTCGTTTTCCGGGTGGCCACGACATGCCCCGAGCGAGAAAGGGCCCTGCTCCACGCGGAACTGGGCGCTGACCAGGGCTGCCCAACGCCGGCCAATTCTCACGAGCGTTCTGCCCAAATCGATCCCGATTTGGGCAGAACGCTCGTGAGAATTGGCCGGAAAAACCCCGGCGAACACACTTCGGGCACCACAGGGCCGCAGGGCCGCCCCCCCCGGGGCCCTGTCCGGATTCGCGTGTCGTCGCGTTCCGGCACCGCCAGGAGGAGCTGCGGGAGGCGTGCACAGGGGAGGCCGACGCCTCCCACTCCTCAGCCTCCGGGGGTCCCCTCCCTGGCGCTGGAAGCTGGGGCCGGGCAGCCCCGAAAGCCGGGCCCGGAACCGGGCCTGCTTGCTCAGCCTTCCGTTGCCAGGGGCCTGAGCCTGGGGGCCTCCCCTTGGGGAACACTGAGTCCCGCGCCACGAGTCCCCCGACCGTCCCGGCGACAACGGCACCATTCGCGGCTTCGTCCCAGCCGTGGAGTGAGAGATCAATCCGTTTCCCCACAGAGGCCAGCCCCCTCCACGGGCGCCCCGGCCGCCCGCCACGGCGGAGGCGGACGCCCGGCCACGGCGCCTCCATCCACTCTGCTCGGGGAAACCTCCCCGGCGCCGGGGCCGCCGGCCGCGCCCCATCGTCGCGGATCGTTTTCCGGGTGGCCGCGACATGCCCCGAGCGAGAAAGGGCCCTGCTCCACGCGGAACTGGGCGCTGACCAGGGCTGCCCAACGCCGGCCAATTCTCACGAGCGTTCTGCCCAAATCGATCCCGATTTGGGCAGAACGCTCGTGAGAATTGGCTGGAAAAAGCCCGGCGAACACACTTCGGGCACCACAGGGCCCCAGGGCCGCCCCCCCGGGGCCCTGTCCTGGATCGCGTGTCGTCGCGTTCCGGCACCGCCAGGAGGAGCTGCGGGAGGCGTGCACCGGGGAGGCCGACGCCTCCCGCTCCTCAGCCTCCGGGGGTCCCCTCCCTGGCGCTGGCAGCTGGGGCCGGGCAGCCCCGATAACCGGGCCCGGAACCGGGCCTGCTTGCTCAGCCTTCCGTTGCCAGGGGCCTGAGCCTGGGGGCCTCCCCATGGGGAAACCTGAGTCCCGGGCCACGAGTCCCCCGACCGTCCCGGAGACAACGGCACCATTCGCGGCTTCGTCCCAGCCGTGGAGTGAGAGAACAATACGTTTCCCCACAGAGGCCAGCCCCCTCCACGGGGGCCCCGGCCGCCCGCCACGGCGGAATCGGACGCCCGGGCACGGCGCCTCCATCCACTCTGCTCGGGGAAACCTCCCCGGCGCCGGGGCCGCCGGCCGCGCCCCATCGTCGCGGCTCGTTTTCCGGGTGGCCGCGACATGCCCCGAGCGAGAAAGGGCCCTGCTCCACGCGGAACTGGGCGCTGACCAGGGCTGCCCAACGCCGGCCAATTCTCACGAGCGTTCTGCCCAAATCGATCCCGATTTGGGTAGAACGCTCGTGAGAATTGGCCGGAAAAAGCCCGGCGAACACACTTCGGGCACCACAGGGCCGCAGGGCCGCCCCCCCGGGGCCCTGTCCGGGATCGCGTGTCGTCTCGTTCCGGCACCGCCAGGAGGAGCTGCGGGAGGCGTGCACCGGGGAGGCCGACGCCTCCCGCTCCTCAGCCTCCGGGGGTCCCCTCCCTGGCGCCGGCAGCTGGGGCCGGGCAGCCCCGAAAGCCGTGCCCGGGCCCGGGACTGTTTGCTCAGCCTTCCGTTGCCAGGGTCCTGAGCCTGGGGGCCTCCCCATGGGGAACCCTGAGTCCCGCGCCACGAGTCCCCCGACCGTCCCGGCGACAACGGCACCATTCGCGGCTTCGTCCCAGCCGTGGAGTGAGAGATCAATCCGTTTCCCCACAGAGGCCAGCCCCCTCCACGGGCGCCCCGGCCGCCCGCCACGGCGGAGGCGGACGCCCGGCCACGGCGCCTCCATCCACTCTGCTCGGGGAAACCTCCCCGGCGCCGGGGCCGCCGGCCGCGCCCCATCGTCGCGGCTCGTTTTCCGGGTGGCCGCGACATGCCCCGAGCGAGAAAGGGCCCTGCTCCACGCGGAACTGGGCGCTGACCAGGGCTGCCCAACGCCGGCCAATTCTCACGAGCGTTCTGCCCAAATCGATCCTGATTTGGGCAGAACGCTCGTGAGAATTGGCCGGAAAAAGCCCGCCGAACACACTTCGGTCACCACAGGGCCGCAGGGACGCCCCCCCAGGGCCCTGTCCGCATTCGCGTGTCGTCGCGTTCCGGCACCGCCAGGAGGAGCTGCGGGAGGCGTGCACCGGGGAGGCCGACGCCTCCCGCTCCTCAGCCTCCGGGGGTCCCCTCCCTGGCGCTGGCAGCTGGGGCCGGGCAGCCCCGAAAGCCGGGCCCGGAACCGGGCCTGCTTGCTCAGCCTTCCGTTGCCAGGGGCCTGAGCCTGGGGGCCTCCCCATGGGGAACCCTGAGTCCCGCGCAACGAGTCCCCCGACCGTCCCGGAGACAACGGCACCATTCGCGGCTTCGTCCCAGCCGTGGAGTGAGAGATCAATCCGTTTCCCCACAGAGGCCAGCCCCCTCCACGGGCGCCCCGGCCGCCCGCCACGGCGGAGGCGGACGCCCGGCCATGGCGCCTCCATCCACTCTGCTCAGGGAAACCTCCCCGGCGCCGGGGCCGCCGGCCGCGCCCCATCGTCGCGGCTCGTTTTCCGGGTGGCCGCGACATGCCCCGAGCGAGAAAGGGCCCTGCTCCACGCGGAACTGGGCGCTGACCAGGGCTGCCCAACGCCGGCCAATTCTCACGAGCGTTCTGACCAAATCGATCCCGATTTGGGCAGAACGCTCGTGAGAATTGGCCAGAAATTGCCCGGCGAACACACTTCGGGCACCACAGGGCCGCAGGGCCGCCCCCCCGGGGCCCTGTCCGGGATCGGGTGTCGTCGCGTTCCGGCACCGCCAGGAGGAGCTGCGGGAGGCGTGCACCGGGGAGGCCGAAGCCTCCCGCTCCTCAGCCTCCGGGGGTCCCCTCCCTGGCGCCGGCAGCTGGGGCCGGGCAGCCCCGAAAGCCGGGTCCGGAACCGGGCCTGCTTGCTCAGCCTTCCGTTGCCAGGGGCCTGAGCCTGGGGGCCTCCCCATGGGGAAACCTGAGTCCCGCGCCACGAGTCCCCCGACCGTCCCGGAGACAACGGCACCATTCGCGGCTTCGTCCCAGCCGTGGAGTGAGAGAACAATCCGTTTCCCCACAGAGGCCAGCCCCCTCCACGGGCGCCCCGGCCGCCCGCCACGGCGGAGGCGGACGCCCGGCCACGGCGCCTCCATCCACTCTGCTCGGGGAAACCTCCCCGGCGCCGGGGCCGCCGGCCGCGCCCCATCGTCTCGGCTCGTTTTCCGGGTGGCCGCGACATGCCCCGAGCGAGAAAGGGCCCTGCTCCACGCGGAACTGGGCGCTGACCAGGGCTGCCCAACGCCGGCCAATTCTCACGAGCGTTCTGCCCAAATCGATCAGAACGCTCGTGAGAATTGGCCGGAAAAAGCCCAGCGAACACACTTCGGGCACCACAGGGCCGCAGGGCCGCCCCCCCGGGGCCCTGTCCGGGATCGCGTGTCGTCTCGTTCCGGCACCGCCAGGAGGAGCTGCGGGAGGCATGCACCAGGGAGGCCGACGCCTACCGCTCCTCAGCCTCCGGGGGTCCCCTCCCTGGCGCCGGCAGCTGGGGCCGGGCAGCCCCGAAAGCCGGGCCCGGGCCCGTGCCTGCTTGCTCAGTCTTCCGTTGCCAGGGGCCTGAGCCTGGGGGCCTCCCCATGGGGAACCCTGAGTCCCTCGCCACGAGTCCCCAGACCGTCCCGGCGACAACGGCACCATTCGCGGCTTCGTCCCAGCCGTGGAGTGAGAGATCAATCCGTTTCCCCACAGAGGCCAGCCCCCTCCACGGGCGCCCCGGGCGCCCGCCACGGCGGAGGCGGACGCCGGACTCGGCGCCTCCATCCACGCTGCTCGGGGAAACCTCCCCCGCGCTGGGGCCGCCGGCCGCGCCCCATCGTCGCGGCTCGTTTTCCGGGTGGCCGCGACATGCCCCGAGCGAGAAAGGGCCCTGCTCCACGCGGAACTGGGCGCTGGCCAGGGCTGCCCAACGCCGGCCAATTCTCACGAGCGTTCTGCCCAAATCGATCCCGATTTGGGCAGAACGCTCGTGAGAATTGGCCGGAAAAAGCCCGGCGAACACACTTCGGCAACCACAGGGCCGCAGGGCCGCCCCCCCGGGGCCCTGTCCGGGATCGCGTGTCGTCGCTTTCCGGCACCGCCAGGAGGAGCTGCGGGAGGCGTGCACCAGGGAGGCCGACGCCTCCCGCTCCTCAGCCTCCGGGGGTCCCCTCCCTGGCGCCGGCAGCTGGGGCCGGGTCAGCCCCGAAAGCCGGGCCCCGGCCCGGGCCTTCTTGCTCAGCATTCCGTTGCCAGCGGCCTGAGCCTGGGGGCCTCCCCATGGGGAACCCTGAGTCCCGCGCCACGAGTCCCCCGACCGTCCCGGTGACAATGGCCCCTTTCGTGGCTGCGACACAGCTGTGGAGCGACAGATCTTTTTGTTCCCCCAGAGAGGCCAAGCCCTTCCCGGGCGCCCCGGCCTCCCTCCAAGGCGGAGCCGGATGCCCGACCACAGCCCCTCCATCAACTCTGCTCGGAGCAAGCTCTCCGGCTCTGAGGCCACCGGCCGGGCCCCGTCGTCTCGGCGCGTTTTTGGGTGGCTGGGACATACCCCGAGCGAGAAAGGGTCCTGGGCCACTCGGAACAAGGCGGTCCCCTTGGTTGTCCAACGCCAGCTAATTTTCATGAGCGCTCTGCCCAAATCGATCCCGATTAGATATGGACCCTCAACTCTATTGTGATATAATCATCGAGAAATCAGGAAAAAATATTCAATGTAACAAAAGACCTTCTCCTCAATCAATCGTGCTGGGGAAACTGGACAGCGATATGTAGAAGAATGAAACTCGACCATTCTCTTACACCATACACAATGATAAACTCGAACTCGATAAAGGAGCTCAACGTGAGACAGGATTCTCTCAGAATCCTAGAGGAGTACATAGGCAGTAACCTCTTCGATATCAGCCACAGCAACTTCTTTCAAGATATGTCTCCAAAGGCCAAGGAAAGAAAAGCGAAAATGAACTTTTGGCACTTCATCAAGATCAAAAGCTTCTGCACAGCAAAGGGAACAGTCCACCAATCAAAAGGCAACCCTCGGAATGGGAGAAGATATTTGTAAATGACAGTTCAGACAAAAGGTTGATATCCAGGATCTAGAAAGAACTTCTCAAACTCAACACACACAAAACAGATAATCATATCCAAAAATGGGCAGAAGATATGAACAGACACTCCTCCAACGAAGACATACAAATGGCTATCAGACACATGACAAAATGTTCATCATCACTAGCCATCAGGGAGATTCAAATGAAAACGACATTGAGATACCACCTGACACCAGTTAGAAAGGCCACAATTAGCAAGACAGGAAACAACGTGTGTTGGAGAGGATGTGGAGAAAGGGGAACCCTCTTACACTGTTGGTGGGAATGCAAGTTGGTGCAGCCACTTTGGAGAACAGTGTGGAGATTCCTCCAGAAATTAAGAATAGAGCTCCCCTATGACCCTGCAATTGCACTGCTGGGTATTTACCCCAAAGATCCAGATGGAGTGAAAAGAAGGCCATCTGTACCCCAATGTTTATAGCAGCAAAGGCCTCGGTCGCCAAACTGTGGAAAGAACCAAGATGCCCTTCAATGGACAAATGGATAAGGAAGATGTGGTCCATATACAAGATGGAGTATTATGCCTCCATCAGAAAGGATGAATACCAACTTTTGTAGCAATATGGACGGGACTGGAAGAGATTATGCTGAGTGAAATAAGTCAAGCAGAGAGAGTCAATTATCATATGGTTTCACTTATTTGTGGAGCATAACAAAGAACAAGGAGGACATGGGGAGATGGAGAGGAGAAGGAAGTTGTGGGAAATGGGAAGGGGAGGTGAACCATGAGAGACTACGGACTCTGAAAAAGAACCTGAGGGTCTTGAATGGGTGGGGAGTGGGAGGTTGGGAGAACAAGGTGGTGGGTATTAGGGAGGGCACGTGTTGCATGGAGCACTGGGTGTGGTGCAAAAATAAGGAATACTGTTACGCTGAAAAGAAATAATATAGATAGATAGATAGATAGATATTGAAAGTGAAAAAAAAAAAGGAATGTGCTGAACCTACAGAGCAGAAGAAATCAGAATGCCTCCCTGACGCCACCACCAATACCGGCGCCCCTGAGGAGCAGGAATGAGGAGTCTCACGGTCCTGCAGACTCACGTCCTCAACTCAGGCATCGGGATTGGTCATCACTGTGCCGGCAGATCCGGGCCGCCATGCCCCTGTGACCTAAACCTAACCCTCGGTTGGGCGTTCAGGCTTCAGTCCCCAGAGGACTGGCTCCCTAGCCCTCCAGACTGGGGACCCCATATTCCCAACGTAGGACTCTGACTGCCACCCATGATGAAACTTGACCACATGGACCTTTGCAGAACGCTCCTTGCCGGAGAAACCTCCATGACCCCTAAAGCCAACCACATCTTCTGAGCACCCCCACACCACAATTCCTTAGCCTTACAGGCCGCCAGAACATTGCCCTCAGCCCAGCCCTCCAGAGAGCCTGAGTCCGTGCTGGCACATCAGGCCTGCCATTCTCCCAGGACCAAACCCTAAGCCTAGGTTGGGTGTTCAGGTTCTAGAACCCTGACACCCAATTCCACCCATGGGTGGGAGCATCAAACTGATGGCATGACTCAGCTTCTCAACCAGCAGGAGATTCCATTTGGTGCTCTCCAACACCCTCAGAGCCCTAGGAACCGGCCAAGCTGCCCTGAGGCCATTCCCGCCATCTTTGCACCTCCAGGCCAAAAACCCAGGGCCTGAGAAGCCTCCGGAGCCCTGCCCTCAACTCAGCCCTTGAGTGAGCCAATATCTGTGCTGGCAGATCCCACATGCCTTCTCCCTAAGACATAACCTTAACGCTAAGCCTAACCCTAATACTAACTCTAGCCCAGGTTGTGTGTTCAGGCATCCCTCCTCCATAGCCTGGTCCCCCAAACGGCCAGATGGGGGACCCCTGAGCTGCACCCCATAATTGCGCCTGATCCCAGGAGGAAACCCTGCCCTTTAGAAATGTGTTGAACCCGCAGAGCGGGAGAAACCTGCATGCCTCCCAGAGGCCACTGCCACTTCGGGCACACCCAAGGACCAGGAACCAGGACTCTCACAGTGCTACAGACTCGCGCCCTCAACTCAGGCATTGGGAAGCTTCACCACAGCGCCATCAGATCGGGGCTGCCATGCCCTTACAACCCTACCCTAACCCTAGGTTGGGTGTCAGGCTTCTGTCCCCTGAGGACTGGACCCCTAGCCCTCCAGACTGGGGACCCTGGATTCCCAATGCAGGACTCTGGCTGCCACCCACGATGAAACTGGACCATATGATCCTGTGCAGTATGCTCCTGGCCACAGAATCCTCCATGCCCCCTAAGGCCACCCACGCCTTCCAAGAAATGCCACACCACAAACCCAGAGCCTGACAGGCCACCAGAGCAATGCCCTCAACTCAGCCCTCCAGAGAACCTGAGCCGCACTGGCAGGCCTGCCATTCTCCCAGGACGAAACCCTAACACTAGGTTGGGTGTTCAGGCATTGGACCCAGAGGCCTGACACCCAATTCCTCCCATGGGTTGAGCATCAGACTGTCGGCAGGACTCAGTTCTCAGCCAGGAGGAGACCTTTTCATTTGGTGTTCTCTCACACCCTCAGAGCAGTAGCAACCAGCCATTCTCCCTTGAGGCCATTCCCACCAGCTTTGCTCCTCCAGGCCAAGAACCCAGGGCCTGAGGAGCCTCCTGAGTCCTGCCCTCAACTCAGCCCTTGGGTGAGACCGTATCTGTGCTAGCAGATCCGACATGCCCTGTCCCTAAGCCTAACAATAACCATAATACTAAACCTAGCCCAGGTTGTGTGTTCAGGCGTCCATACTCTGACTCCTGGTCCCCAAGGCCCCAGAATGGGGACCTGTGAGCGATACCCCATCATTGAATCTGACACCAGGAGGAAACCATGCTGTTTAGAATTGTGCTGAACCCACAGAGCGGGATAAATTTGAATGTCTCCCTGAGGCCACCCCACTTCCAGTGCCCCCAAGGACCAAGAACCAGGAGTCTCATGGTCCTGCAGACACACGCTCTGAACTCAAGCATTGGGATGGGTCACCACAGCGCCAGCAGATTGGGCCTGCAATGCCCCTACAACCTAACCCTCACAGCAGGACTCACCCTCTCAGCCAGAAGGTGACCTTTCATTTCGTGCTATCTAATGCCCTGAGAATTGTAGAAACTGGCATGCTCCCCTGAGGCGATTTCCAACATCGTTGCCTGTACAGCCCAAAACCCCAGTGCCCGAGGAGCCTCCTGAGTCCCGCCCTCAACTCAGCCCTTGGGTGAGCTGATATCTGTGCTTGCATATCCGACATGCCTTGTCCCTAAGACATAACCTTAACCCTAATCCTAATACTAACCCTAGCCCAGGTTCGTGCTCAGGCATCATCCTCCCACAACTGGTCCTCAAAACCCCAGATAGGGGACCCCTGAGTTGCACCCCATAATTGCACATGATCCCAGCATGAACCGTGCCATTTAGAAATGGGCTGAAGCCACAGAGCAGGAGAAGCCTGCAAGCCTCCCTGAGGCCAAAGCACTTCTGGACCCTCCCAAGGACCGGGAACCAGAGTCTCAATGTCCTGCAGACATAGCCTCAACTCAGGCATCAGGATGGGTCACCACAGCACCGGCAGATCGGGGTCACCATGCCCCAAAGACTTAACCATAATGCTAGGATGGGTGTTTATGCTTCGATCCACAGAGGCCTGGCTCCCTAGCCGTCCAGACTGGGGACCCTGTATTTGCAATGCTGGACTCTGGCTGCCACCCACAAGGAAAATGGCCCACATGGCCCTGTGCAGTGCGCTCCTGGCCGGAGAAACCTCCATGCCCCCTAAAGACACCCACACCTTCCGAGGACCCACACACCACCGCCCAGTGCCTGATGGGCCACCAGAGCAATACCCTCAACTCAGGACTCCGGAGAGCCTGAGTCCGCACTGGCACCTCAGGCCTGCCATGCTCCCAGGACCAAACCCTAATACCCTAGCTCAGGTGGTCAGGCTCTGGACCCCAGAGGCCTGATACCCAATTCCATCCCAGTGGATAGGATCATCAGACTCATGGCAGGACTCAGCCTCTCAGCCAGGAGAATAAATGAAATAAACCATTTCATTTAGTGCTATCTAACACTCTCAGAGACCTAGAAACCAGTATGCTCCCCTGAGGCCATTCCCACCATCTTTACCTTCTAGGAAAAATACCCAGGGCCTAAGGAGCCTCCTGAGTCCCGCCTTCAACTCAGCCCTTGGGTGAGCCCATATAAGTGTTACCAGATCCAACATGCCTTGTCCCTAAGACATAACCCTAACCCTAATCTTTTTATTTTTTTTAAGATTTTATTCATTTCTATGACAAAGACAGATCAGAAGAAGGCACAGAGAGGACGAAGCACGCTCCCCGCAGAGCAGAGAGCCTGATGTGGGGCTCGATCCCAGGACCCTGAGATCATGACCTGAGCGGAAGGCAGAGGCTTTAACCAACTGAGCCACCCAGGCGCCCCACCCTAACACTAATCTTAACACTAACCCTAACCACAAAACATAACCCTAACCTCTAAACCTAACATAACAACCTCGGAGCAGTAGAAACCATCATGCTCCCCAGAGGCGATTCCCACCTTCTTTGCCCCTCCAGTCCAAAAATCCAGGGCCTGAGGAGACTCCTGAGTCCCGCCCTCAACACAGCCCTTGGGTGAGTCCATATCTGTGCTGGCAGATCTGACATGCCTTGTCCCTAAGACATACGCCTAACCCTAAGCCTAACCCTAAACCTTACCTCTAACCCTATCCCCTAACTCCTAACCCTAACCCTAACCCTAACCCTAACCCTAACCCTAACCCCTAACAACTAACCCTAACACTCTCCGAACCTCTATCCCTAACCCTAACCCTCCAGACTGGGGATTCCAACGTCACAACACAGGACTCTGCCTGCCCTCCAGAAAGAAAGGTGCATGAGCACCTAAACACACCCGCCATTGGAAATGCCCCAGACATAATGCCAGATTCTGCCACAACGCCAGATGCATGTCATCCACTCAGCCCTGAGGGAGCCCGCCTCAACACAGCATATCAGCAGCATATCAGAACTGCCATGCCCCTAGGCCTTAACCCTAACCCTAGGTTTAGTGTACAGTCTTCCGTACCCAGAGGCCTAGTCCCCAAACCCGCCAGATTGTGGATGCATGAGACTCACTCTGGCAGTCTGGAGGCTGCCTATGCTGTTACAGTGCCATTTGGAGCTACTTAGACCTCAGAGCAAAAGATAACTTCATGGCCCCCAAGGCAAGCCCCAGCATCTGAGCCCCTCCTGAACACAAACCCAGATTCACACTAGCCACCTATCACCGACCCTCAACTCAGGCCACCGGGGAGTCCGCCTCAGCACTGGCAGATTGGGCCTGTCGCGCCCCAAGACCTCAACCTTAGTTTGAGTTTCCAGGCTTCCATCCCAAGATGCCTAGCCTCCAGGCCCCCTGGATTAAGGACCCCTGAGTGACATTGCAGGACTCCAACAGCCATGCAGGATGAAACCTTGCAGTTTGGAGCTGCTGAATACTCAGAGGGTGAGAAACCTTCAAGCCCCCGTAAAGCTATCCACACAATTTGCGGCACCCCAGGCCAGAAAGCTGTTTTCTATGAAGCTACCGGACATATGCCCTCAACTCAGCCCTGAGGGGAGCCCATCTCAGCGCCGGCAGATTGGGCCTGCCATGACCCTAGACCCTAACCCTAACCCTAGGTGGGGTATACAGCCTTCTGTGCCCAGAGGCCTGTACCCCAAGCCCATCAGACTGGGGATGACTGAGACTCCCGCCAGCACTCCTCCAGCCTCCTAGGGCAAAATGGTGCCATTTGGAACTGTGCAGGAACCTCAGAGCAGGAGAAAGCTGCATGCCCCCCAAGAACACCACTAGCTTCTTTGGCCCCACAAACACAAACACAGACCTCAAGTCCTGCCTGATTCCCACCCTCCATTCGGCCTATCCAGGAGACCACCTCAATTGCAGCAGATCGGGCCTGCCATGTCCCTAAGCCTTAACCCTAACCCTAGTTTGGATTTTCAGGCTTCCATCCCAAGAGGCCCGGCCCCCACGCCCCCCAGATTAAGGACTTCTGAGCAACACCACAGGACACAGCCTGTCACACAAGTGGAAACCTTGTGGTTTGGAGCTGCAATGAACCCTCAGATGGGGAGAAACTTTCATGCCACCCTAAAGCCACCCCAATAATCAACAGCCACTCTGGCCATAGAACTGGATTCCATCCCGCCACCAAATGCATACCCTCAACTCAGCCCATACGGGATCCCGCCTCAGCACTGGCAGATCGGGTCTGCCATTGACCCTAGGCCCTAACCCTAACACAAGTTTGGGTGTTCAGTCTTCCATTCTGAGGGTCCAGGCAACAAAATCCCCTGGATTAAGGAATCTTGACATACACCTCAGGACTCCGCTTGCCACACAGTAGGAACCTGTGCCTTGGAGTTGTGCTGAACCCTCAGAGGGGGAGAAACTTGCCCCTCTAAAGGCACTCCCATCATCTGCACCCGTCCCCCCGGCCATAAACCAGATTCTGCTGAGCTGCCGGACGCATGCCATAAATTCAGACCCTAGGGCGCCCCACCTCAACATAAGCAGATCGGGCCACCATGCCCCTAGGCCCTTACCAGAACCCCTCTTTAGGTTTTCAGGCTTCCATCCCAGGGGGCCTGCCTCCCATGTCCCCCCAGATTAAGGTCTACTGAGCGCCACCACGGGACTCCACCTGGCACTCATGAGGAAAACTTGTGGTTTAGAGCTGCACTGAACACTCAGACGGGGAGAAACCTGCAAACCCCCGTAATGCCACCCCACCATGAGTCACCCCCATGGCCATAAAACCAGATTCTCCTGCGATGCCAGATCTATGCCCTCAACTCGACCCTTAGGGGAGCCCGCATCAGCACCGGCACATTGGACCTGCCATGCCCTTCGGCCCTAACCATAAACCTAGGTGGGGTGTACAGGCTTTCATGAACAGAGGCCTGTCCCCCAAGCCCGCCAGATTGGGCACCTCCGAGATTCATGCCAGTAGAGATTAAGGATTCCTCAGTGACACCCCAGGACTGCGTCTGCCACACAGGAGGAAACCATGCCATTTGGAGCTCTGCAGAACCCTCAGGGTAGGAGAAACCTGCATGCAACCCTGAGGTCACGCCCAGCTTCTGTGGCATCCCTGGACACAAACTCTGAGTCTGACATGCCACCTGATACCCACCCTGAAGTCAGCCCACCAGGGAGCCCACCTCAGCAGTAGCAGATTGAGCATGCCACGCCCCTACGCCCTTACCGTAGCTCTAGTTTCTGATTTCGGGCTTCCATCCCAAGAGGCCTGGCCCCCAAACTCCCCAGATTCAGGACCCCCCTGTAACAAGGCAGAAACCTGAATGCCATGCAGGGGGAAGCCATGACATTTGGAGCTCCAAAGTTTCCTCAGAGAGGGAGAAACCAGCATGCCCCTCTAAAGCCACCCCACGATCAGCCGTCCCTCTGGCCAGAAACCCTGACTCTTCTGCATTGCAGGATGCATTTCCTCAACTCAAATCTGAGGGTATCTCACCTCTGTGTCGGCTGATCAGGCCTGTCCTGCCCAGCCCATTACCCTTAACCCTATGTTGCATTTTCAGGCTTCCTTCCCCAGGGGCCTATCCACCAAGCCCTCTAGATTGGTAAACTTGGAGCCACACTGTAGGAGTCCCCCTGCCACCCAGCAGGAAACTTGTCCCTTTGGAGCTGTGTGGAACCCTCAGAGCCAGAGAAACCTGCATGACCCCATTAGGACTCCCCCACATTCTGCAGCCCCCTGGCCACAAACCCAGAGCCTGATTCACCACCTGACCCCCATTCTCAACTCAGCTCCTTGGGGAACTCACCTCAACACCAGCAGTTCGGGCCTGCCACGCCACTAGCTCAGCTCTGCTCATGGACACCACCAGCTCTAGGCAGACCTAGAACTCCCCTGTCTGCGGCAAAGCTCTGGGATCCCCCCTCCTTCTTCCCAATTTACACTGGCCCAGGCATTCATGAGAAAGGGGAAGGCTACCTCTTGAATGCTTAATACCTCCTTTCCTCTTCAGCCCTATTTCTCTCCACTTACCTTTGCACCTGGGCAAACTGAAAGTAACATATCAATGGAACATGTACATGCTCTGAGATCTAAATCTTTCATGGCAACTTTCTGAGGGCTCCTTATGCAATAGGAAACTAGTGTATCCTGCCACAGAGTGTTTCATAATGAACAGCTACAGAACAGGAGAGCAAAAGTCATTCCAGTTTGACCTCAGTCTTCATGAAGTAGAACATGGTCTTCTTTTCTTCATTGACTTCAATTCCAATTCGTTTCCATGCAATGTTCATTCCTCTCCTTCAGGGGTAGGATTTTGTGATTCCTCACCTGCATAGAACACCCAGAGCTCATCACAACAAGTACTCTCCCTAATAGCTGTCACCCACTTAACCCTTTGTCCCACACCCCTGCCCCCTAGCAACCCTCGATTTTGCTCTAGGTTAGAGTCTGTTTCCTCATTGGCCTTTCTCTCCTCACTATGTTCATCTGTTTTCTTTCTGAAATTCCATAGAGGTCAAGATATAGGCTATTGGTCTTTTCTTACTGATTTTACTTAGCTAAATCCACTGTAGATCCATCCACATCCTTGCAGATGGTAAGATTTCATCCTTTTTGAACCTGGATCCTATTCCATTAAGAAGATGTGGGAGAATGAATACACACACACACACACACACACACACATATGATATATACGAATGATATATATATATATATATATATATCACTCATCAGTGAATGGACATTTGGTCTCCCTCCATTGTTTTACAGTGGTTGAAAATGCTGCTGTAAATATCACGGTGCTTATACCCCACTGAATGTGCATTTTTGTGCCCTTTAGGGAAATAACTAGGAGGGCAATTGCTGGATCCTACTGTTGTTCAGTTCTTAGCTTTTGGAGGACAGACTGTATTCTTTCCAAGAGTGGCTGCAACAACACGCATGCCCACCAACAATGTAGGAGGGTTCCGGTTTTGGGTGTTTTTTTTTTTTTAGATTTTATTTATTTATTTGACAGAGGTCACAAGTAGGCAGAGAGGCAGGCAGAGAGAGAGGACGAAGCAGACTCCCCGCTGAGCAGAGAGCCCAATGCGGGGCTCCATCTCAGGACCCTGAGACCATGACCTGAGCCGAAGGCAGTGGCTTAACCCACTGAGCCACACAGGTGCCCCCGAGGGTTCCACTTTAAACAGAACATTCCCTGCCAGCAATTTCCTAAGGAGGAAATATAAAACCTGTGGGAAAACCTGACTCACTGAGCATCAGGAAAGCAGCCACAGAAATTCAGCCCAGGGTTCCTGACACCAAGTCCCTTGAAGCCAACAGAGTGCCTTTATCCAGGGAAATTCCCAAAGACTCTCCTTCTGACTTCACTACCCATGAAACTGCAGAGAAAATACAGCATGCCCAACCATATATAGCCGTTTGAGTGAACCTAGGAAGACAAGCATCCCTTTTAAATTGTCCAAGACTCCTTGGAATCATTTTGAATTTTCCCTCTGCCCTCATTGGAACTCTTTGGATTCAAAGACGAAACCATTAGGATACATCACCTTGGACAAAGAAGAAGCCATCATCCAAGTCTCTATCTGACCACAAACAGCCACCTCACTCTAGATGCCAGCCGTTCCACCAGAGTCTAGGCCCAGTGGAGTAAACACTGTTCGGTGAAGGAATACTTTCTATGTTCAAAAGGCACACCAAGTCAATCTCACCTTCCCTTTCGAATCCAAGGGATTTCCTAGGAAAGAGATGTTCCAAATACCTTTGTAAGCCAGAAATAAACAGAGAAAATGACATCCCTGCCAGGTGCTCCCTGCAGAGAAACTCAGGAGCTCTGGCACCCGCACGAGATTGCTTACAGCTGGTTCAGTGTGCCATTTGTGAGCTCCACTGGAGACAAGAGAAAAGCCCAGGAAATTTGGGGTGAAAGGAAATTTTTAACTGCCATCCTGGCATGGATGTGACATTGTGACCCACAGGCCTGCTGTTTTCTCTGAACACTGACGTCCTGGGACAAGCTGCATGACTGACTCAGACGCTGACTTCCAAACTTCAGGTCTCATGGAGCCAGAGTGAAGAAGGGTTGTCAGGTGCAGATAAGCAGGCGTCTCCCACCTAAAGCCTGCACACCTGCTCTGATTCCTGGGAGAAGGAGAGACACAGGCTTGTTTCTTAACTGGTCATTCACTTCCCTCTCAAGCTGGTCAATGCCCTTGTCCTTTTTGGAGAAACAAACATACTTTTCCAAACAAACACTCAGCTCCTCAGTTCCAAATGCACCATGAGTCGGGTTTGGTTCCCCTGGCTCCAGAGCCCAACTGGGAGGACCCTCCTGAACCATCCTGACAGCACATTACCAGCAAACCTGGGGAAAGAGGGCACAATGCTGAGTGGGGGACAGGCTCCATCAATTCTTACCACCACCCTTGAGCCTGGAGAAACAGAGACTATACAGCTCACCACTCCGTCCTGTAAAAATAAGCTGTAGTGCCTCACGCTTCAGGGTCTCTCACCGGGCACCTCCGCCCTGCCTTCAGAGCCAGCAAGCTGCACTGACTCCTCTTCAGGTGTGTTTCCCATGGCAGCTCGCCGCTGCCTCCAGTGGTGGCAAGCAGCATCGCCATGCCTTCCAGAGTATCTCACACCACTGCTCACCACTCCCTCCAGTGGAGTGAACTGGCACTGCCGGGCCTTCCATAGACTCATTTTTTTTTATTTGTTTATTTACAGCATAACAGTGTTCATTGTTTTGGCATCACACCCAGTGCTCCATGCAGTACGTGCCCTCCCTATTAACCACCACCTGATTCCTCAAACTCCCACCCCACCCTGCCCCTCCAAAACCCTCTGGTTGTTTTTCAGAGTCCATAGTCTCCCATGGTTCATCTCCCCTTCCAGTTTCTCTCAACTCCCTCTCCTCTCCATCTCCCTATGTCCTCCGTGTTATTTGCTATGCTCCACAAATAAGTGAGACCATATGATACATGACTCTCTCTCTGCTTGACTTATTTCGCTCAGCATAATTTCTTCCAGTCCCGTCCATGTTGCTACAAAAGTTGGGTATTCATCCTTTCTGATGGAGGCATAATACTCCATTGCGTATATGTACCACATCTTCCTTATCCATTCATCCGTTGAAGGGCATCTTGGTTCTTTCCACAGTTTGGTGAGCATAGCCATTGCTACAATAAACATTGGGGTACAGATGGCCCTTCTTTTCACTACATCTGTATCTTTGGGGTAAATACCCAGCAGTGCAATTGCAGGGTCATAGGGAAGCTCTATTCTTAATTTCTTCAGGAATCTCCACACTGTTCTCCAAAGTGGCTGCACCAACTTGCATTCCCACCAACAGTGTAAGAGGGTTCCCCTTTCTCCACATCCTCTCCAACAATCGTTGTTTCCTGTCTTGCTAATTTTGGCCATTCTAACTGGTGTCAGGTGGTATCTCAATGTGGTTTTAATTTGAATCTCCCTGATGGCTAGTGATGATGAACATTTTTTCATGTGTCTGATAGCCATTTGTAGGTCTTCGTTGGAGAAGTGTCTGTTCATATCTTCTGCCCAATTTTGGATATGATTATCTGTTTTGTGCGTGTTGAGTTTGAGAATTTCTTTCTAGATCCTGGATATCAACCTTTTGTCTGTACTGTCATTTGCAAATATCTTCTCCCATTCCGTGGGTTGCCTTTTTGTTTGGTGGACTGTTTCCTTTGCTGTGCAGAAGCTTTTGATCTTGATGAAGTGCCAAAAGTTTATTTTCGCTTTTGTTTCCTTGGCCTTTGGAGACATATCTTGAAAGAGGTTGCTGTGGCTGATATCGAAGAGGTTACTGCCTATGTTCTCCTCTAGGATTCTGATGGATTCCTGTCTCATGATGAGGTCTTTTATCCATTTCGAGTGTAAGAGAATGGTTGAGTTTCATTATTCTACATATAGCTGTCCCGTTTTCCCAGCACCATTGATTGAAGAGACTGTCTTTTTTTCCATTGAATATTTTTTCCTGTTTTGTCGAAGATTATTTCACCGTGGAGTTGAGGGTCCATATCTGGGCTCTCCACTCTGTTCCACTGGTCTATGTGTCTGTTTTTATGCCAGGACCACGCTGTCTTGGTGATCGCAGCTTTGTAGTAAAGCTTGAAATCGGGTAACGTGATGCCGCCAGTTTTGTTTTTGTTTTTCAACATTTCCTTAGCAATTCGGGGTCTCTTCTGATTCCATACAAATTTTAGGATTATTGGCTCCAGCTCTTTGAAAAATACCGGTGGAATTTTGATCGGAATGGCATTAAAAGCATAGATTGCTCTAGGCAGTATAAACATTTTAACAATGTTTATTCTTCCAATCCAAGAGCATGGAATTGTCTTCCATCTTTTTGGGTCTTCTTCAATTTCTTTCATGAGTGTTCTGTAGTTCCTCGAGTACAGGTCCTTTACCTCTTTGGTTAGGTTTATTCCCAGGTATCTTATGGTTCTTGGTGCTCTAGTAAATGGAATCGATTCTCTAATTTCCCTTTCTGTATTTTCATTGTTAGTGTATAAGAAAGCCACTGATTTCTGCACATTGACTTTGTATCCTGCCACGTTACTGAATTGCTGTATGAGTCTAGTAGTTAGGGGGTGGAGTCTTTGGGGTTTTCCATATAAAAAATCATGTCATCTGCGAAGAGAGTTTGACTTCTTCCTTGCCAATTTGGATACCTTTTATTTCTCTTTGTTGTCTGATTGCCGTTGCTAGGACTTCTAATACTATGTTGAACAAGAGTGGTGAGAGTGGGCATCCAAGCCCATTAGAATAACATCAGACCTTTTCACAGAGACCTGGCAAGCCAGGAAGGGCTGGCAAAATATATTCAGAGTACTAAATGAGAAGAACATGCAACCAAGAATACTCTATCCGGCAAGACTGACATTTAAAATGGATGGAGAGATAAAGAGTTTCCAAGACCGGCAAGGCTTAAAAGACTATGCAACCACCAAGCCGACACTGCAGGAAATATTAAGGGGGGTCCTATAAAAGAGAAAAAATCCCAAGAATATCATTGAACAGAAATATAGAAACAATCTACAGACAGAAAGACTTCAAAGGCAACATGACATGAATCAAAACCTATCTCTCAATAATCACTCTCAATGTGAATGGCCTAAATGCGCCCGTAAAACGACACAGGGTTGCAGATTGGCTAAAACGACAGGACCCATCCATATGTTGTCTACAAGAGACCCATTTTGAACCTAAGGATACACCCAGACTGAAAGTGAACGGATGGAGAAGCATCTTTCATGCCAATGGGCCTCAAAAGAAGGCCGGGGTAGCGATTCTCATATCAGATAAATTAGATTTTAAACTAAAGACTGTAGTCAGAGATACAGAAGGACACTCCATAATTCTTAAAGGGACTATCCGCCAAGATGATCTAACAATTGTGAATATCTATGCCCCCAATATGGGAGCACCCAATTCCATAAGAAAACTATTAATCAAGATAAAGAGTCATATTGATATGAATACAATAATAGTAGGGGATCTTCATACGCCTCTCTCAGTAATAGACAGATCATCGAAGCAGAAAATTAAAAAAGAAATAAGAGCATTGAATGAAACATTGGACCAGATGGACCGCATAGACATATACAGAACATTCCACCCTAAAACAACAGAATACACATTCTTCTCAAGTGCACATGGAACCTTCTCCAGAATAGACCACATACTGCGTCACAAGGATTGAGGATGCCTGATACTCATGCTGGGAATCTGCCTGCTACGCAGGGCACCGCTGTGCTGTTTGGAGCTGCGCTGAACCCTCAGAGCTGGAGAAACTTCCATGCACCCCTGAAGTCACCCCCAGGTTATGCGAACGTCTGGACACACACCTAGAGGCTAAGACCCCGTCTGACACCCGAGCTCAACTCAGCGCACCAGGGCACCTGCCTCTGCACTGGCATATCAGGTCTACCATGGCCCTAGGCCTTAACCCTATCCCTAATTTTGGTTTTCAGGTATCATCCCCAAGAGTCCTGACCCCAAGACCCCAAGATTAAAGAATCCTGAGTGACACCTCAGGACTCTGTCCACCATGCAGGAGGAAACCATGCTGTTTGGAGCTGTGTCGAATCCTCAGAGCGGGAGAAACCTGCACGGTTCACCTGAGGCTATCCCCCACCCTCTGCGCACTATTGGGCCACAAATGTGGAGGCTGGCACTCAGCCTGCCTACCACCCAGGAGGAAACCGTGCCATTTGAAACTGAGTAGAACACTCAGAGTGGGAGAAACTGCATGCCTCCCTGAGCACAACCCCCTCCTTCAGCGGTCCCCTGACCACAAACCTGGACCCTCTCATGCCACCGGACCTCTGCCCTCAATTCATCCCCCTGGGATCCCTTCTCAGTGCCAGCAAATTGGGCCTGCCATGCCCCTGACCCTAACCTTAAGCCTAGATTGCATTTTCAGTCTTCATCCCCAGAGGCTGATCCCCCAATTCCTCCATATTTGGACCCCTGAGCCACAACCCAGTGCTCCGTCTGCCACCCAGGAGGAAACCGTTCTGTTTGGAGCTGCACAGAACCATCGGAATGGGAGAAATCTTCATGCTCCCTGAAGCCACCTCCAACTTCGGCCACCCCCCAGGCACAAACCCAGATCGTAATGCATCACCTGACCATGGCCCTCAACTCAGTACCCCAGACATCTAGCCTCAGCACCAGCAGATCAGGCCAGCCAGCCCCCTGTGCTCTTTTCCAAGCCCTAGGTTGTGTTTTCAGTCTTCTGTCCTCTGATGATTGACACCAAAGCTCCTCTGATGGGTTACACCTGAACTATACCAGAATATTTCTTGGCCCCCTGAGGCTATCCCACTTTCAGCACCCCCCGTTCACACCTGGATCTTAACACTCACACTGACCCACGTCCTCAAATCTTCTCCCCAGGTCACTCCCCTCAGGGTGGCCTATTGAGAATGACATGACCCTCAGCCCTAACCAAAACTTAGGTACATTTTCTGTCTTGTGTCCCAAGAATACAGGTACCAAAGCCCCACATAAGTGGGAACCCTGAGAAATGCCAGAGGACTCTGTCTTCAACCCAGAAGGAAACAGTAGAATTGGAACTCTGCCAAGGACTGAGAGCAGGAGAAATCTGCCTTTCCCCCCATGGCCACCAACCCGGAGCCTAACTCAGACTGACCCATGTTCTCTACTCAGTCCCCGTGAGAGCTCTGCACAGCACCAGCAAATCAGGCCTGTCATGTTCCTGGGACCTAGCCCTAACCCTAGGTTGGGGTTTCATGCTCTGTCCCCAGAGGACTGGCACCCAAGTCCCACGGATGGGGACCCCTGAGCAATATTTGAGATCTCTGCCTGCCACCCAGAAGGAAACCATACCATTTGGGACTCTGCAAAGGATTCTGAGCAGGAGAAATCTGCCACGCACCACTGAGTTCACCCAGAGTCAGCAGCTGGACACAAACCTGAACCTGACACTTACTCTATCCATCCCTCTGTACTCAGCCCTCTGGATAGCTTGCCACACCACCATCAGATTGGGCCTGCCATGCTCCTAACCCCTAACTGAAGCTTAGTTTGTGTTCTGAGCATTCAATTCCTAGGGGTCTGGCTCCCTACCCCACGGACTGGGGTCACCTTAGCCATACCACAGGACTCATCCTAACACACAGGAGGAAAGCGTGCCATGTAGATCTCTAGGAAGTATTCAAAGCAGGATAAAATGCCTGCCCATCTGAGCCTATACCAGCAAACCCCCAATGTCAGTGGCCTCTAGGTCACAAACCCTGTGCCTGACCAGAACCAGAACACTCATCCTTAATTCCAGCCTCTAGGAACCACACACACTGTCAGCTGTTTGGGCCTGCAATGTCCTTTGGCCCTAACTCTATCCCTAGCTTGGGTTCTCATGTCTCCGTCCCCTAAGGGTGGGCTCCAAAGCCCTAGGATTTGGGGATGCCTGAGCAATACCACAGGACTCAGCCTCACACCCAGATGGAAATCTCTCCATAATGGACTCCAGTAAGTATATAGGTCAGTATAAATATGAAGGCCCATCTGTTTCCATCCCAGTGAACTCCCACATTCAAGGGCTCATGGATTGAAACGCTGAGCCGGACACTCACCCTGACCCATGTCCTCAACTCAGCCCTCCAGGATGCTCACCACACGGTTGGCAATTCAGACCTTCCATTTTCCTAGGTCCTAACCCTAACCCTATTTGGAGTTCTGAGAGGTCCATCTGTAGAGGCCTGGATCCCAAGACCCGGGTATTGGGAACACTTTAGCAAAACCAGAGGATCAGCCCACCACACAAAAGGAAACTCCTTTTTTTACTCCAGACTGGATTCAGAGCATGAGACATCTGAATGCAAACCTGAGACAATGTCAGTGAACCTACACTTCCATCCACCCTCTGAAGACAATCCCTGAGCTTGATACACACCCTAAATCTCCATTGTATCTCAGACCTTGTGAAAATCTCCAAAGTTCTGGCTGATTGTATCTTCTAGGCTTCTGGGCCTTAATCCAACGGAAGGTCTAGACATGGGTGAAAATAGGAACAGATATTTCTCCAATGATGACACGCATGTGACCAACAGATATATACATAAATGTTCTATATCACATGGCTTCTGGGAAATGCAAATCTAAACCACATTGAGGTGTCCTATCACACCAGGCAGAATGTCTAAAGTTAACAGGACATGAAACCACAAATATTGGTGAGGATGCAGAGAATGGAGAACCCTCCTACACTCCTGGTTGGAATGCAGACTGTTATATCCACTCTGGAAAACAGTACGGGGTTTCCTCAAGAAGTTAAAAGTAAAGTTACCCTAAAACACAGCAATTTCACTACAGGGCTTTTACCACAAAAATAGAGATGTAGGGGAAAGAACTGGCACCTGCACCTCAGTGTTCATCGCAACAATATCCACTCTAGATAAACTATGGAAAGAACCCAGATATCTATGGACAGAGGAATGGATAAAGAAGATGTGGTTCATATATTCAATGGAATATTCCTCAGCCATCAGAAAGGATGAATACTTACCATCACATCAACCTGGATGGGTCTGGAAGATATTATGCTGAGTAAAATATGTCCATGAAAGAAACACAATTATCATAGGGTTTCACTCATATGTGAAATATCAGAAACAGGGCAGAGAACCGTAGGCAAAGGAAGGGGAAACAGAATGGGAAGTCATCAGAGATGGGGAAAAAACCATGATAGACTCTTAACTATAGCAACCAACTGAGGGTTGCTGGATGGGGGGTGGGGGGGTTACTGGGGTGATGGGCATTAAGGAGGGCACGTGATGCAATACACATCTGATATATTATTTAACACTACATCTGAAAATAATGATGTATGATAAGTTGGCTCATTGAATTCAAATAAAAAATGAAAGAACTCAAATAAACTACCCTAACAATTTGTATGGAATCACAAAAGATACTGAACAACCAGCACAATGTTATGAAGAAAAACAAAACTGGAGGCGTCACAATTCCATATTTCAAATTATACTACAAAGCTGCATTCATCCTCACAGTATGGGACTGGCAAAAAAAAAAAAAAATACACACAGTGACCAAGGAAACGGAATAGAAGCTCAGACATCAGCCCACAATCACGTGCCCAATTAATCTTCTGCAAAACAGGCAAAACTATTAAAAGGGAAAAGGACAGTTTCTACAACAAATGGTGTTGGGAAAACTGAACAGCTATGCACAAAACAATGAAATTAGACTGCTTTCTTACACCATATGGACACATAAACTCAAAACAGTTTCAAGACCTCAATGTGAGACCTTAAATCACAAAAATCCTACAAGAGGGCACAGACAGTAACTTCTCTGACATGAACCATACATTTAATAGACATGCCTCCTAAGGCAAAGGAAACAAAAGCAAAAATAAACTACTAGAGCTCCATCAATATAAAAACTTACCGCACAGCAGAACAGCAATGAAAATGTAATAAATAGAATACAACGTACTTAAGAGGAGAAGATGTTTGCAAATATCATGTGCAATAAAGGGGTAGTGTCCAAAATATGTAGAACTGATACAACGCAACAACCAAAAAACAAAAAATCCAATTAAAAAATAGACAGAAGACATGAACAGACATTGCTCCAAAGAAGACATACAGATGGCCAACAGTCACGTGAGAAGATGTTCACATCAGCCATCAACAGGAAAATCCAAATGAAAAGGTCCATGAGATATTACCTCATACTATCAGAATGGCTAACAGCACCAGCACAAGAAAACAAATGTTGGGAGGATGTGGGTAAAAGGGAACCCTCTTGCACTGTGGTGGGAATGCTAGCTGCTGCAGTCCCTGTGGAAAACAGTATCACTGTTCCTCAAAACGTTAAATATTAGAACTACCTTATAATCCAGCAATCACACTACCGGGTGATTACCCGACGAATATGAGAACAGTAACTCAAAAGGATACATGTGCCCCTATGTTTCCTGCAACATTAATTACAATATTACAATATGGAAACAATCCAAGTATTTCTTGATAACTTGATAAATGAGATGATAAATGTATACACACACACACACACACACACAGTGCGAAATTACTCAGCCATAAAAAATCTTGCCATTTGCAGACACATGGATGGAGCTAGAGAATACTATCCTAAGTGAAATCAGTCAGAGAAAGACAAAGGCCTTTGGCTGTCACTCTTCCATGGAATTTAGGAAACAAACATACATAAATAAAGGAGAAAGAAGATACAAAACAAAAACCGACTCTGTGGTTACCAGAGTGGAAGTGGATGGAGGGATGAGTGATATAGATGACGGGGACTAAGAGTATAATTTTCTTTTTTTTTATTTGTTTATTTTCAGCATAACAGTGTTCACTGTTTTTGCACCACACCCAGTGCTCCATGCAGTACGTGCCCTCCCTATTACCCACCACCTGGTTCCCCAACCTCCCAACCCCCGCCCTTCCAAAACACTCAGGTTGTTTTTCAGAGTCCATAGTCTCTCATGGTTCATCTCCCCTTCCAGGTTCCCTCAACTCCCTCTCCTCTCCATCTCCCCATGTCCTCCGTGTTCTTTGTTATGCTCCACAAATAAGGGAGACCATATGATATTTGACTCTCTCTGCTTGACTTATTTCACTCAGCATAATCTCTTCGAGTCCCGTCCATGTTGCTACAAAAGTTGGGTATTCATCCTTTCTGATGGAGCCATATACTCCATTGTGCATATGGACCACATCTTCCTTATCCATTCATCCGTTGAAGGGCATCTTGGTTCTTTCCACAGTTTGGCAACCGTGGCCATTGCTGCAATAAACAATGGGGTACAGATGGCTCTTCTTTTCAACCATCTGTATCTTTGGGGTAAATACCCATCAGTGTAATTGCAGGGTCATAGGGAAGCTCTATTTTTAATTTCTGGAGTCATCTGCACATTGTTCTCCAAAGTGGCTGCACTAAATTGCAGTCTCACCAACAGTGTAACAGGGTTCCACTTTCTCGACATCCTCTCCAACAAACGTTATTTCCTGTCTTCCTAATTTTGGATATTCTAACTGGTGTTAGGTGGTATCTCAATGTAGTTTTAATTAGAATCTCCCTGATGGCGAGGCAGACGCCACCCTCTCCACAGATTCTGGGGGTATCACCTTGGCGGTGGCAGCTGGGGCCGGGCCTGCCACGAAATCCGGGCCCGGGCCCGGTCCTGTTTGCTCAGCCTTCCGTTGCCAGGGGCCTGAGCCTGGGGGCCTCCCCATGGGGAACCCTGAGTCCCGCGCCACGAGTCACCCGACCGTCCCGGCGACAACGGCACCATTCGCGGCTTCGTCCCAGCCGTGGAGTGAGAGATCAATCCGTTTCCCCACAGAGGCCAGCCCCCTCCACGGGCGCCCCGGGCGCCCGCCAGGGCGGAGGCGGACGCCGGCCTCTACGCCTCCATCCACGCTGCTCGGGGAAACCTCCCCGGCGCTGGGGCCGCCGGCCGCGCCCCATCGTCGCGGCTCGTTTTCCGGGTGGCCGCGACATGCCCCGAGCGAGAAAGGGCCCTGCTCCACGCGGAACTGGGCGCTGACCAGGGCTGCCCAACGCCGACCAATTCTCACGAGCGTTCTGCCCAAATCGATCCCGATTTGGGCAGAACGCTCGTGAGAATTGGCCGGAAAAAGCCCGGCGAACACACTTCGGGCACCACAGGGCCGCAGGGCCGCCCCCCCGGGGCCCTGTCCGGGATCGCGTGTCGTCGCGTTTCGGCACCGCCAGGAGGAGCTCCGGGAGGCATGCACCGGGGAGGCCGACGCCTCCCGCTCCTCAGCCTCCGGGGGTCCCGTCCCTGGCGCCGGCAGCTGGGGCAGGGCAGCCCCGAAAGCCGGGCCTGAGCCCGGGCCTGTTTGCTCAGCCTTCCGTTGCCAGGGGCCTGAGCCTGGGGGCCTCCCCATGGGAAACACTGAGTCCCGCGCCACGAGTCCCCCGACCGTCCCAGCGACAACGGCACCATTCGCGGCTTCGTCCCAGCCGTGGAGTGAGAGATCAATCCGTTTCCCCACAGAGGCCAGCCCCCTCCACTGGCGCCCCGGCCGTCCGCGACGGCGGAGGCGGACGCCCGGCCACGGCGCCTCCATCCACTCTGCTCGGGGAAACCTCCCCGGCGCCGGGGCCGCCGGCCGCGCCCCATCGTCGCGGCTCGTTTTGCGGGAGGCCGCGACATGCCCCGAGCGAGAAAGGGCCCTGCTCCACGCGGAACTGGGCGCTGACCAGGGCTGCCCAACGCCGGCCAATTCTCACGAGCGTTCTGACCAAATCGATCCCGATTTGGGCAGAACGCTCGTGAGAATTGGCCGGAAAAACCCGGCGAACACACTTCGGGCACCACAGGGCCGCAGGGCCGAACCCCCGGGGCCCTGTCCGG
The DNA here is from genome assembly GCF_922984935.1 of Meles meles. Classification (NCBI taxonomy): domain Eukaryota; kingdom Metazoa; phylum Chordata; class Mammalia; order Carnivora; family Mustelidae; genus Meles; species Meles meles. Next base: position 964,907 of record NW_025721618.1, on the reverse strand, counting down.
GATCGCGTGTCGTCGCGTTCCGGCTCCGCCAGGAGGAGCTGCGGGAGGCGTGCACCGGGGAGGCCGACGACTCCCGCTCCTCAGCCTCCGGGGGTCCCCTCCCTGGCGCCGGCAGCTGGGGCCGCGCAGCCCCGAAAGCCGGGCCCGGAACCGGGCCTGTTTGCTCAGTCTTCCGTTGCCAGGGGCCTGAGCCTGGGGGCCTCCCCATGGGGAACCCTGAGTCCCGCGCCACGAGTCCCCCGACCGTCCCGGCGACAACGGCACCATTCGCGGCTTCGTCCCAGCCGTGGAGTGAGAGATCAATCCGTTTCCCCACAGAGGCCAGCCCCCTCCACGGGCGCCCCGGCCGCCCGCCACGGCGGAGGCGGACGCCCGGCCACGGCGCCTCCATCCACTCTTCCTGGGGAAACCTCCCCGGCGCCGGGGCCACCGGCCGCGCCCCATCGTTGCGGCTCGTTTTCCGGGTGGCCGCGACATGCCCCGAGCGAGAAAGGGCCCTGCTCCACGCGGCACTGGGCGCTGACCAGGGCTGCCCAACGCCGGCCAATTCTCACGAGCGTTCTGCCCAAATCGATTTGGCAGAACGCTCGTGAGAATTGGCCGGAAAAAGCCCGGCGAACACACTTCGGGCACCACAGGGCCGGAGGGCCGCCCCCCCGGGGCCCTGTCCGGGATCGCGTGTCGTCGCGTTCCGGCACCGCCAGGAGGAGCTGCGGGAGGCGTGCACCGGGGAGGCCGACGCCTCCCGCTCCTCAGCCTCCGGGGGTCCCCTCCCTGGCGCCGGCAGCTGGGGCCGGGCAGCCCCGAAAGCCGGGCCCGGAACAGGGCCTGCTTGCTCAGCCTTCCGTTGCCAGGGGCCTGAGCCTGGGGGCCTCCCCTTGGGGAACCCTGAGTCCCGCGCCACGAGTCCCCCGACCGTCCCGGCGACAACGGCACCATTCGCGGCTTCGTCCCAGCCGTGGAGTGAGAGATCAATCCGTTTCCCCACAGAGGCCAGCCCCCTCCACGGGCGCCCCGGCCGCCCGCCACGGCGGAGGCGGACGCCCGGCCACGGCGCCTCCATCCACTCTGCTCGGGGAAACCTCCCCGGCGCCGGGGCCGCCGGCCGCGCCCCATCGTCGCGGCTCGTTTTCCGGGAGGCCGCGACATGCCCCGAGCGAGAAAGGGCCCTGCTCCACGCGGAACTGGGCGCTGACCAGGGCTGCCCAACGCCGGCCAATTCTCACGAGCGTTCTGCCCAAATCGATCCCGATTTGGGCAGAACGCTCGTGAGAATTGGCCGGAAAAAGCCCGGCGAAAACACTTTGGGCACCACAGGGCCGCAGGGCCGCCCCCCCGGGGCCCTGTCCGGGATCGCGTGTCGTCGCGTTCCGGCACCGCCAGGAGGAGCTGCGGGAGGCGTGCACCGGGGAGGCCGAAGCCTCCCGCTCCTCAGCCTCTGGGGGTCCCCTCCCTGGCGCCGGCAGCTGGGGCCGGGCAGCCCCGAAAGCCGGGCCCGGAACCGGGCCTGCTTGCTCAGCCTTCCGTTGCCAGGGGCCTGAGCCTTGGGGCCTCCCCATGGGGAACCCTGAGTCCCGCGCCACGAGTCCCCCGACCGTCCCGGAGACAACGGCACCATTCGCGGATTCGTCCCAGCCGTGGTGTGAGAGAACAATCCGTTTCCCCACAGAGGCCAGCCCCCTCCACGGGCGCCCCGGCCGCCCGCCACGGCGGAGGCGGACGCCCGGCCACGGCGCCTCCATCCACTCTGCTCGGGGAAACCTCCCCGGCGCCGGGGCCGCCGGCCGCGCCCCATCGTCGCGGCTCGTTTTCCGGGTGGCCGCGACATGCCCCGAGCGAGAAAGGGCCCTGCTCCACGCGGAACTGGGCGCTGACCAGGGCTGCCCAACGCCGGCCAATTCTCACGAGCGTTCTGCCCAAATCGATCCCGATTTGGGCAGAACGCTCGTGAGAATTGGCCGGAAAAAGCCCGGCGAACACACTTCGGGCACCACAGGGCCGCAGGGCCGCCCCCCCGGGGCCCTGTCCGGGATCGCGTGTCGTCGCGTTCCGGCACCGCCAGGAGGAGCTGCGGGAGGCGTGTACCGGGGAGGCCGACGCCTCCCGCTCCTCAGCCTCCGGGGGTCCCCTCCCTGGCGCCGGCAGCTGGGGCCGGGCAGCCCCGAAAGCCGGGCCCGGGCCCGGGCCTGTTTGCTCAGCCTTCCGTTGCCAGGGGCCTGAGCCTGGGGGCCTCCCCATGGGGAACACTGAGTCCCGCGCCACGAGTCCCCCGACCGTCCCGGCGACAACGGCACCATTCGCGGCTTCGTCCCAGCCGTGGAGTGAGAGATCAATCCGTTTCCCCACAGAGGCCAGCCCCCTCCACGGGCGCCCCGGGCGCCCGCCACGGCGGAGGCGGACGCCCGGCCACGGCGCCTCCATCCACTCTGCTCGGGGAAACCTCCCCGGCGCCGGGGCCGCCGGCCGCGCCCCAATGTCGCGGCTCGTTTTCCGGGTGGCCGCGACATGCCCTGAGCGAGAAAGGGCCCTGCTCCACGCGGAACTGGGCGCTGACCAGGGCTGCCCAACGCCGGCCAATTCTCACGAGCGTTCTGCCCAAATCGATCCCGATTTGGGCAGAACGCTCGTGAGAATTGGCCAGAAATTGCCCGGCGAATACACTTCGGGCACCACAGGGCCGCAGGGCCGCCCCCCCGGGGCCCTGTCCGGGATCGCGTGTCGTCGCGTTCCGGCACCGCCAGGAGGAGCTGCGGGAGGCGTGCACCGGGGAGGCCGAAGCCTCCCGCTCCTCAGCCTCAGGGGGTCCCCTCCCAGGCGCCGGCAGCTGGGGCCGGGCAGCCCCGAAAGCCGGGCCCGGAACCGGGCCTGCTTGCTCAGCCTTCCGTTGCCAGGGGCCTGAGCCTGGGGGCCTCCCCATGGGGAACCCTGAGTCCCGCGCCACGAGTCCCCCGACCGTCCCGGAGACAACGGCACCATTCGCGGCTTCGTCCCAGCCGTGGAGTGAGAGAACAATCCGTTTCCCCACAGAGGCCAGCCCCCTCCACGGGCGCCCCGGCCGCCCGCCACGGCGGAGGCGGACGCCCGGCCACGGCGCCTCCATCCACTCTGCTCGGGGAAACCTCCCCGGCGCCGGGGCCGCCGGCCGCGCCCCATCGTCGCGGCTCGTTTTCCGGGTGGCCGCGACATGCCCCGAGCGAGAAAGGGCCCTGCTCCACGCGGAACTGGGCGCTGACCAGGGCTGCCCAACGCCGGCCAATTCTCACGAGCGTTCTGCCCAAATCGATCCCGATTTGGGCAGAACGCTCGTGAGAATTGGCCGGAAAAAGCCCGGCGAACACACTTCGGGCACCACAGGGCCGCAGGGACCCCCCCCGGGGCCCTGTCCGGGATCGCGTGTCGTCGCGTTCCGGCACCGCCAGGAGGAGCTGCGGGAGGCGTGCACCGGGGAGGCCGACGCCTCCCGCTCCTCAGCCTCCGGGGGTCCCCTCCCTGGCGCTGGCAGCTGGGGCCGGGCAGCCCCGAAAGCCGGGCCCGGAACAGGGCCTGCTTGCTCAGCCTTCCGTTGCCAGGGGCCTGAGCCTGGGGGCCTCCCCTTGGGGAACCCTGAGTCCCGCGCAACGAGTCCCCCGACCGTCCCGGCGACAACGGCACCATTCGCGGCTTCGTCCCAGCCGTGGAGTGAGAGATCAATCCGTTTCCCCACAGAGGCCAGCCCCCTCCACGGGCGCCCCGGCCGCCCGCCACGGCGGAGGCGGACGCCCGGCCACGGCGCCTCCATCCACTCTGCTCGGGGAAACCTCCCCGGCACCGGGGCCGCCGGCCGCGCCCCATCGTCGCGGCTCGTTTTCCGGGGGGGCGCAACATGCCCCGAGCGAGAAAGGGCCCTGCTCCACGCGGAACTGGGCGCTGACCAGGGCTGCCCAACGCCGGCCAATTCTCACGAGCGTTCTGCCCAAATCGATCCCGATTTGGGCAGAACGCTCGTGAGAATTGGCCGGAAAAAGCCCGGCGAACACACTTCGGGCACCACAGGGCCGCAGGTCCGCCCGCCCGGGGCCCTGTCCGGGATCGCGTGTCGTCGCGTTCCGGTACCGCCAGGAGGAGCTGCGGGAGGCGTGCACACGGGAGGCCGACGCCTCCCGCTCCTCAGCCTCCGGGGGTCCCCTCCCTGGCGCCGGCAGCTGGGGCCGGGCAGCCCCGAAAGCCGGGCCCGGGCCCGGGCCTGTTTGCTCAGCCTTCCGTTGCCAGGGGCCTGAGCCTGGGGGCCTCCCCATGGGGAACCCTGAGTCCCGCGCCACGAGTCACCCGACCGTCCCGGCGACAACGGCACCATTCGCGGCTTCGTCCCAGCCGTGGAGTGAGAGAACAATCCGTTTCCCCACAGAGGCCAGCCCCCTCCACGGGCGCCCCGGCCGCCCGCCACGGCGGAGGCGGACGCCCGGCCACGGCGCCTCCATCCACTCTGCTCGGGGAAACCTCCCCGGCGCCGGGGCCGCCGGCCGCGCCCCATCGTCGCGGCTCGTTTTCCGGGTGGCCGCGACATGCCCCGAGCGAGAAAGGGCCCTGCTCCACGCTGAACTGGGCGCTGACCAGGGCTGCCCAACGCCGGCCAATTCTCACGAGCGTTCTGCCCAAATCGATCCCGATTTGGGCAGAACGCTCGTGAGAATTGGCTGGAAAAAGCCCGGCGAACACACTTCGGGCACCACAGGGCCCCAGGGCCGCCCCCCCGGGGCCCTGTCCGGGATCGCGTGTCGTCGCGTTCCGGCACCGCCAGGAGGAGCTGCGGGAGGCGTGCACAGGGGAGGCCGACGCCTCCCGCTCCTCAGCCTCCGGGGGTCCCCTCCCTGGCGCTGGCAGCTGGGGCCGGGCAGCCCCGATAACCGGGCCCGGAACCGGGCCTGCTTGCTCGGCCTTCCGTTGCCAGGGGCCTGAGCCTGGGGGCCTCCCCATGGGGAAACCTGAGTCCCGCGCCACGAGTCCCCCGACCGTCCCGGAGACAACGGCACCATTCGCGGCTTCGTCCCAGCCGTGGAGTGAGAGAACAATCCGTTTCCCCACAGAGGCCAGCCCCCTCCACGGGCGCCCCGGCCGCCCGCCACGGCGGAATCGGACGCCCGGCCACGGCGCCTCCATCCACTCTGCTCGGGGAAACCTCCCCGGCGCCGGGGCCGCCGGCCGCGCCCCATCGTCGCGGCTCGTTTTCCGGGTGGCCGCGACATGCCCCGAGCGAGAAAGGGCCCTGCTCCACGCGGAACTGGGCGCTGACCAGGGCTGCCCAACGCCGGCCAATTCTCACGAGCGTTCTGCCCAAATCGATCCCGATTTGGGTAGAACGCTCGTGAGAATTGGCCGGAAAAAGCCCGGCGAACACACTTCGGGCACCACAGGGCCGCAGGGCCGCCCCCCCGGGGCCCTGTCCGGGATCGCGTGTCGTCTCGTTCCGGCACCGCCAGGAGGAGCTGCGGGAGGCGTGCACCGGGGAGGCCGACGCCTCCCGCTCCTCAGCCTCCGGGGGTCCCCTCCCTGGCGCCGGCAGCTGGGGCCGGGCAGCCCCGAAAGCCGTGCCCGGGCCCGGGACTGTTTGCTCGGCCTTCCGTTGCCAGGGGCCTGAGCCTGGGGGCCTCCCCATGGGGAACACTGAGTCCCGCGCCACGAGTCCCCCGACCGTCCTGGCGACAACGGCACCATTCGCGGCTTCGTCCCAGCCGTGGAGTGAGAGATCAATCCGTTTCCCCACAGAGGCCAGCCCCCTCCACGGGCGCCCCGGCCGCCCGCCACGGCGGAGGCGGACGCCCGGCCACGGCGCCTCCATCCACTCTGCTCGGGGAAACCTCCCCGGCGCCGGGGCCGCCGGCCGCGCCCCATCGTCGCGGCTCGTTTTCCGGGTGGCCGCGACATGCCCCGAGCGAGAAAGGGCCCTGCTCCACGCGGAACTGGGCGCTGACCAGGGCTGCCCAACGCCGGCCAATGCTCACGAGCGTTCTGACCAAATCGATCCCGATTTGGGCAGAACACTCGTGAGAATTGGCCGGAAAAAGCCCGGCGAACACACTTCGGGCACCACAGGGCCGCAGGGCCCCCCCCCCGGGGCCCTCTCCGGGATCGCGTGTCGTCGCGTTCCGGCACCGCCAGGAGGAGCTGCGGGAGGCGTGTACCGGGGAGGCCGACGCCTCCCGCTCCTCAGCCTCCGGGGGTCCCCTCCCAGGCGCCGGCAGCTGGGGCCGGGCAGCCCCGAAAGCCGGGCCCGGAACAGGGCCTGCTTGCTCAGCCTTCCGTTGCCAGGGGCCTGAGCCTGGGGGCCTCCCCTTGGGGAACCCTGAGTCCCGCGCAACGAGTCCCCCGACCGTCCCGGCGACAACGGCACCATTCGCGGCTTCGTCCCAGCCGTGGAGTGAGAGATCAATCCGTTTCCCCACAGAGGCCAGCCCCCTCCACGGGAGCCCCGGCCGCCCGCCACGGCGGAGGCGGACGCCCGGCCACGGCGCCTCCATCCACTCTGCTCGGGGAAACCTCCCCGGCGCCGGGGCCGCCGGCCGCGCCCCATCGTCGCGGCTCGTTTTCCGGGTGGCCGCGACATGCCCCGAGCGAGAAAGGGCCCTGCTCCACGCGGAACTGGGCGCTGACCAGGGCTGCCCAACGCCGGCCAATTCTCACGAGCGTTCTGCCCAAATCGATCCCGATTTGGGCAGAACGCTCGTGAGAATTGGCCGGAAAAAGCCCGGCGAAAACACTTCGGGCACCACAGGGCCGCAGGGCCGCCCCCCCGGGGCCCTGTCCGGGATCGCGTGTCGTCGCGTTCCGGCACCGCCAGGAGGAGCTGCGGGAGGCGTGCACCGGGGAGGCCGAAGCCTCCCGGTCCTCAGCCTCCGGGGGTCCCCTCCCTGGCGCCGGCAGCTGGGGCCGGGCAGCCACGAAAGCCGGGCCCGGAACCGGGCCTGCTTGCTCAGCCTTCCGTTGCCAGGGGCCTGAGCCTGGGGGCCTCCCCATGGGGAACCCTGAGTCCCGCGCCACGAGACCCCGACCGTCCCGGAGACAACGGCACCATTCGCGGCTTCGTCCCAGCCGTGGTGTGAGAGAACAATCCGTTTCCCCACAGAGGCCAGCCCCGTCCACGGGCGCCCCGGCCGCCCGCCACGGCGGAGGCGGACGCCCGGCCACGGCGCCTCCATCCACTCTGCTCGGGGAAACCTCCCCGGCGCCGGGGCCGCCGGCCGCGCCCCATCGTCGCGGCTCGTTTTCCGGGTGGCCGCGACACGCCCCGAGCGAGAAAGGGCCCTGCTCCACGCGGAACTGGGCGCTGACCAGGGCTGCCCAACGCCGGCCAATGCTCACGAGCGTTCTGCCCAAATCGATCCCGATTTGGGCAGAACACTCGTGAGAATTGGCCGGAAAAAGCCCGGCGAACACACTTCGGGCACCACAGGGCCGCAGGGCCGCCCCCCCGGGGCCCTGTCCGGGATCGCGTGTCGTCGCGTTCCGGCACCGCCAGGAGGAGCTGCGGGAGGCGTGCACCGGGGAGGCCGACGCCTCCCGCTCCTCAGCCTCCGGGGGTCCCCTCCCTGGCGCCGGCAGCTGGGGCCGGGCAGCCCCGAAAGCCGGGCCCGGGCCCGGTCCTGTTTGCTCGGCCTTCCGTTGCCAGGGGCCTGAGCCTGGGGGCCTCCCCATGGGGAACACTGAGTCCCGCGCCACGAGTCCCCCGACCGTCCCGGCGACAACGGCACCATTCGCGGCTTCGTCCCAGCCGTGGAGTGAGAGATCAATCCGTTTCCCCACAGAGGCAAGCCCCCTCCACGGGCGCCCCGGCCGCCCGTCACGGCGGAGGCGGACGCCCGGCCACGGCGCCTCCATCCACTCTGCTCGGGGAAACCTCCCCGGCGCCGGGGCGCCGGCCGCGCCCCATCGTCGCGGATCGTTTTCCGGGTGGCCGCGACATGCCCCGAGCGAGAAAGGGCCCTGCTCCACGCGGAACTGGGCGCTGACCAGGGCTGCCCAACGCCGGCCAATGCTCACGAGCGTTCTGCCCAAATCGATCCCGAGTTGCGCAGAACGCTCGTGAGAATTGGCCGGAAAAAGCCCGGCGAACACACTTCGGGCACCACAGGGCCGCAGGGCCCCCCCCCCGGGGCCCTCTCCGGGATCGCGTGTCGTCGCGTTCCGGCACCGCCAGGAGGAGCTGCGGGAGGCGTGTACCGGGGAGGCCGACGCCTCCCGCTCCTCAGCCTCCGGGGGTCCCCTCCCTGGCGCCGGCAGCTGGGGCCGGGCAGCCCCGAAAGCCGGGCCCGGAACAGGGCCTGCTTGCTCAGCCTTCCGTTGCCAGGGGCCTGAGCCTGGGGGCCTCCCCTTGGGGAACCCTGAGTCCCGCGCCACGAGTCCCCCGACCGTCCCGGCGACAACGGCACCATTCGCGGCTTCGTCCCAGCCGTGGAGTGAGAGATCAATCCGTTTCCCCACAGAGGCCAGCCCCCTCCACGGGCGCCCCGGCCGCCCGCCACGGCGGAGGCGGACGCCCGGCCACGGCGCCTCCATCCACTCTGCTCGGGGAAACCTCCCCGGCGCCGGGGCCGCCGGCCGCGCCCCATCGTCGCGGCTCGTTTTCCGGGTGGCCGCGACATGCCCCGAGCGAGAAAGGGCCCTGCTCCACGCGGAACTGGGCGCTGACCAGGGCTGCCCAACGCCGGCCAATTCTCACGAGCGTTCTGCCCAAATCGATCCCGATTTGGGCAGAACGCTCGTGAGAATTGGCCGGAAAAAGCCCGGCGAAAACACTTCGGGCACCACAGGGCCGCAGGGCCCCCCCCCCGGGCCCTGTCCGGGATCGCGTGTCGTCGCGTTCCGGCACCGCCAGGAGGAGCTGCGGGAGGCGTGCACCGGGGAGGCCGAAGCCTCCCGCTCCTCAGCCTCCGGGGGTCCCCTCCCAGGCGCCGGCAGCTGGGGCCGGGCAGCCCCGAAAGCCGGGCCTGGAACAGGGCCTGCTTGCTCAGCCTTCCGTTGCCAGGGGCCTGAGCCTGGGGGCCTCCCCTTGGGGAACACTGAGTCCCGCGCCACGAGTCCCCCGACCGTCCCGGCGACAACGGCACCATTCGCGGCTTCGTCCCAGCCGTGGAGTGAGAGATCAATCCGTTTCCCCACAGAGGCCAGCCCCCTCCACGGGCGCCCCGGCCGCCCGCCACGGCGGAGGCGGACGACCGGCCACGGCGCCTCCATCCACTCTGCTCGGGGAAACCTCCCCGGCGCCGGGGCCGCCGGCCGCGCCCCATCGTCGCGGCTCGTTTTCCGGGTGGCCGCGACATGCCCCGAGCGAGAAAGGGCCCTGCTCCACGCGGAACTGGGCGCTGACCAGGGCTGCCCAACGCCGGCCAATGCTCACGAGCGTTCTTCCCAAATCGATCCCGAGTTGCGCAGAACGCTCGTGAGAATTGGCCGGAAAAAGCCCGGCGAACACACTTCGGGCACCACAGGGCCGCAGGGCCCCCCCCCCGGGGCCCTGTCCGGGATCGCGTGTCGTCGCTTTCCGGCACCGCCAGGAGGAGCTGCGGGAGGCGTGTACCGGGGAGGCCGACGCCTCCCGCTCCTCAGCCTCCGGGGGTCCCCTCCCTGGCGCCGGCAGCTGGGGCCGGGCAGCCCCGAAAGCCGGGCCCGGAACAGGGCCTGCTTGCTCAGCCTTCCGTTGCCAGGGGCCTGAGCCTGGGGGCCTCCCCTTGGGGAACCCTGAGTCCCGCGCCACGAGTCCCCCGTCCGTCCCGGCGACAACGGCACCATTCGCGGCTTCGTCCCAGCCGTGGAGTGAGAGATCAATCCGTTTCCCCACAGAGGCCAGCCCCCTCCACGGGCGCCCCGGCCGCCCGCCACGGCGGAGGCGGACGCCCGGCCACGGCGCCTCCATCCACTCTGCTCGGGGAAACCTCCCCGGCGCCGGGGCCGTCGGCCGCGCCCCATCGTCGCGGCTCGTTTTCCGGGTGGCCGCGACATGCCCCGAGCGAGAAAGGGCCCTGCTCCACGCGGAACTGGGCGCTGACCAGGGCTGCCCAACGCCGGCCAATTCTCACGAGCGTTCTGCCCAAATCGATCCCGATTTGGGCAGAACGCTCGTGAGAATTGGCCGGAAAAAGCCCGGCGAAAACACTTCGGGCACCACAGGGCCGCAGGGCCGCCCCCCCGTGGCCCTGTCCGGGATCGCGTGTCGTCGCGTTCCGGCACCGCCAGGAGGAGCTGCGGGAGGCGTGCACCGGGGAGGCCGAAGCCTCCCGCTCCTCAGCCTCCGGGGGTCCCCTCCCTGGCGCCGGCAGCTGGGGCCGGGCAGCCACGAAAGCCGGGCCCGGAACCGGGCCTGCTTGCTCAGCCTTCCGTTGCCAGGGGCCTGAGCCTGGGGGCCTCCCTATGGGGAACCCTGAGTCCCGAGCCACGAGTCCCCCGACCGTCCCGGCGACAACGGCACCATTCGCGGCTTCGTCCCAGCCGTGGAGTGAGAGATCAATCCGTTTCCCCACAGAGGCAAGCCCCCTCCACGGGCGCCCCGGCCGCCCGTCACGGCGGAGGCGGACGCCCGGCCACGGCGCCTCCATCCACTCTGCTCGGGGAAACCTCCCCGGCGCCGGGGCCGCCGGCCGCGCCCCATCGTCGCGGATCGTTTTCCGGGTGGCCGCGACATGCCCCGAGCGAGAAAGGGCCCTGCTCCACGCGGAACTGGGCGCTGACCAGGGCTGCCCAACGCCGGCCAATGCTCACGAGCGTTCTTCCCAAATCGATCCCGAGTTGCGCAGAACGCTCGTGAGAATTGGCCGGAAAAAGCCCGGCGAACACACTTCGGGCACCACAGGGCCGCAGGGCCCCACCCCCGGGGCCCTGTCCGGGATCGCGTGTCGTCGCGTTCCGGCACCGCCAGGAGGAGCTGCGGGAGGCGTGTACCGGGGAGGCCGACGCCTCCCGCTCCTCAGCCTCCGGGGGTCCCCTCCCAGGCGCCGGCAGCTGGGGCCGGGCAGCCCCGAAAGCCGGGCCTGGAACAGGGCCTGCTTGCTCAGCCTTCCGTTGCCAGGGGCCTGAGCCTGGGGGCCTCCCCTTGGGGAACCCTGAGTCCCGCGCCACGAGTCCCCCGACCGTCCCGGCGACAACGGCACCATTCGCGGCTTCGTCCCAGCCGTGGAGTGAGAGATCAATCCGTTTCCCCACAGAGGCCAGCCCCCTCCACGGGCGCCCCGGCCGCCCGCCACGGCGGAGGCGGACGCCCGGCCACGGCGCCTCCATCCACTCTGCTCGGGGAAACCTCCCCGGCGCCGGGGCCGCCGGCCGCGCCCCATCGTCGCGGCTCGTTTTCCGGGTGGCCGCGACATGCCCCGAGCGAGAAAGGGCCCTGCTCCACGCGGAACTGGGCGCTGACCAGGGCTGCCCAACGCCGGCCAATTCTCACGAGCGTTCTGCCCAAATCGATCCCGATTTGGGCAGAACGCTCGTGAGAATTGGCCGGAAAAAGCCCGGCGAAAACACTTCGGGCACCACAGGGCCGCAGGGCCGCCCCCCCGGGGCCCTGTCCGGGATCGCGTGTCGTCGCGTTCCGGCACCGCCAGGAGGAGCTGCGGGAGGCGTGCACCGGGGAGGCCGAAGCCTCCCGCTCCTCAGCCTCCGGGGGTCCCCTCCCTGGCGCCGGCAGCTGGGGCCGGGCAGCCACGAAAGCCGGGCCCGGAACCGGGCCTGCTTGCTCAGCCTTCCGTTGCCAGGGGCCTGAGCCTGGGGGCCTCCCCATGGGGAACCCTGAGTCCCGCGCCACGAGTCCCCCGACCGTCCCGGAGACAACGGCACCATTCGCGGCTTCGTCCCAGCCGTGGTGTGAGAGAACAATCCGTTTCCCCACAGAGGCCAGCCCCGTCCACGGGCGCCCCTGCCGCCCGCCACGGCGGAGGCGGACGCCCGGCCACGGCGCCTCCATCCACTCTGCTCGGGGAAACCTCCCCGGCGCCGGGGCCGCCGGCCGCGCCCCATCGTCGCGGCTCGTTTTCCGGGTGGCCGCGACACGCCCCGAGCGAGAAAGGGCCCTGCTCCACGCGGAACTGGGCGCTGACCAGGGCTGCCCAACGCCGGCCAATTCTCACGAGCGTTCTGCCCAAATCGATCCCGATTTGGGCAGAACACTCGTGAGAATTGGCCGGAAAAAGCCCGGCGAACACACTTCGGGCACCACAGGGCCGCAGGGCCGCCCCCCCGGGGCCCTGTCCGGGATCGCGTGTCGTCGCGTTCCGGCACCGCCAGGAGGAGCTGCGGGAGGCGTGCACCGGGGAGGCCGACGCCTCCCGCTCCTCAGCCTCCGGGGGTCCCCTCCCTGGCGCCGGCAGCTGGGGCCGGGCAGCCCCGAAAGCCGGGCCCGGGCCCGGTCCTGTTTGCTCGGCCTTCCGTTGCCAGGGGCCTGAGCCTGGGGGCCTCCCCATGGGGAACCCTGAGTCCCGCGCCACGAGTCCCCCGACCGTCCCGGCGACAACGGCACCATTCGCGGCTTCGTCCCAGCCGTGGAGTGAGAGATCAATCCGTTTCCCCACAGAGGCAAGCCCCCTCCACGGGCGCCCCGGCCGCCCGTCACGGCGGAGGCGGACGCCCGGCCACGGCGCCTCCATCCACTCTGCTCGGGGAAACCTCCCCGGCGCCGGGGCCGCCGGCCGCGCCCCATCGTCGCGGATCGTTTTCCGGGTGGCCGCGACATGCCCCGAGCGAGAAAGGGCCCTGCTCCACGCGGAACTGGGCGCTGACCAGGGCTGCCCAACGCCGGCCAATGCTCACGAGCGTTCTTCCCAAATCGATCCCGAGTTGCGCAGAACGCTCGTGAGAATTGGCCGAAAAAAGCCCGGCGAACACACTTCGGGCACCACAGGGCCGCAGGGCCCCCCCCCCGGGGCCCTGTCCGGGATCGCGTGTCGTCGCGTTCCGGCACCCCCAGGAGGAGCTGCGGGAGGCGTGTACCGGGGAGGCCGACGCCTCCCGCTCCTCAGCCTCCGGGGGTCCCCTCCCTGGCGCCGGCAGCTGGGGCCGGGCAGCCCCGAAAGCCGGGCCCGGAATAGGGCCTGCTTGCTCAGCCTTCCGTTGCCAGGGGCCTGAGCCTGGGGGCCTCCCCTTGGGGAACCCTGAGTCCCGCGCCACGAGTCCCCCGACCGTCCCGGCGACAACGGCACCATTCGCGGCTTCGTCCCAGCCGTGGAGTGAGAGATCAATCCGTTTCCCCACAGAGGCCAGCCCCCTCCACGGGCGCCCCGGCCGCCCGCCACGGCGGAGGCGGACGCCCGGCAACGGCGCCTCCATCCACTCTGCTCGGGGAAACCTCCCCGGCGCCGGGGCCGCCGGCCGCGCCCCATCGTCGCGGCTCGTTTTCCGGGTGGCCGCGACATGCCCCGAGCGAGAAAGGGCCCTGCTGTACGCGGAACTGGGCGCTGACCAGGGCTGCCCAACGCCGGCCAATTCTCACGAGCGTTCTGCCCAAATCGATCCCGATTTGGGCAGAACGCTCGTGAGAATTGGCCGGAAAAAGCCCGGCGAAAACACTTCGGGCACCACAGGGCCGCAGGGCCGCCCCCCCGGGGCCCTGTCCGGGATCGCGTGTCGTCGCGTTCCGGCACCGCCAGGAGGAGCTGCGGGAGGCGTGCACCGGGGAGGCCGAAGCCTCCCGCTCCTCAGCCTCCGGGGGTCCCCTCCCTGGCGCCGGCAGCTGGGGCCGGGCAGCCACGAAAGCCGGGCCCGGAACCGGGCCTGCTTGCTCAGCCTTCCGTTGCCAGGGGCCTGAGCCTGGGGGCCTCCCCATGGGGAACCCTGAGTCCCGCGCCACGAGTCCCCCGACCGTCCCGGAGACAACGGCTCCATTCGCGGCCTCGTCCCAGCCGTGGTGTGAGAGAACAATCCGTTTCCCCACAGAGGCCAGCCCCGTCCACGGGCGTCCCGGCCGCCCGCCACGGCGGAGGCGGACGCCCGGCCACGGCGCCTCCATCCACTCTGCTCGGGGAAACCTCCCCGGCGCCGGGGCCGCCGGCCGCGCCCCATCGTCGCGGCTCGTTTTCTGGGAGGCCGCGACATGCCCCGAGCGAGAAAGGGCCCTGCTCCACGCGGAACTGGGCGCTGACCAGGGCTGCCCAACGCCGGCCAATTCTCACGAGCGTTCTGCCCAAATCGATCCCGATTTGGGCAGAACGCTCGTGAGAATTGGCCGGAAAAAGCCCGGCGAAAACACTTTGGGCACCACAGGGCCGCAGGGCCGCCCCCCCGGGGCCCTGTCCGGGATCGCGTGTCGTCGCGTTCCGGCACCGCCAGGAGGAGCTGCGGGAGGCGTGCACCGGGGAGGCCGAAGCCTCCCGCTCCTCAGCCTCTGGGGGTCCCCTCCCTGGCGCCGGCAGCTGGGGCCGGGCAGCCCCGAAAGCCGGGCCCGGAACCGGGCCTGCTTGCTCAGCCTTCGGTTGCCAGGGGCCTGAGCCTTGGGGCCTCCCCATGGGGAACCCTGAGTCCCGCGCCACGAGTCCCCCGACCGTCCCGGAGACAACGGCACCATTCGCGGATTCGTCCCAGCCGTGGTGTGAGAGAACAATCCGTTTCCCCACAGAGGCCAGCCCCCTCCACGGGCGCCCCGGCCGCCCGCCACGGCGGAGGCGGACGCCCGGCCACGGCGCCTCCATCCACTCTGCTCGGGGAAACCTCCCCGGCGCCGGGGCCGCCGGCCGCGCCCCATCGTCGCGGCTCGTTTTCCGGGTGGCCGCGACATGCCCCGAGCGAGAAAGGGCCCTGCTCCACGCGGAACTGGGCGCTGACCAGGGCTGCCCAACGCCGGCCAATTCTCACGAGCGTTCTGCCCAAATCGATCCCGATTTGGGCAGAACGCTCGTGAGAATTGGCCGGAAAAAGCCCGGCGAACACACTTCGGGCACCACAGGGCCGCAGGGCCGCCCCCCCGGGGCCCTGTCCGGGATCGCGTGTCGTCGCGTTCCGGCACCGCCAGGAGGAGCTGCGGGAGGCGTGTACCGGGGAGGCCGACGCCTCCCGCTCCTCAGCCTCCGGGGGTCCCCTCCCTGGCGCCGGCAGCTGGGGCCGGGCAGCCCCGAAAGCCGGGCCCGGGCCCGGGCCTGTTTGCTCAGCCTTCCGTTGCCAGGGGCCTGAGCCTGGGGGCCTCCCCATGGGGAACACTGAGTCCCGCGCCACGAGTCCCCCGACCGTCCCGGCGACAACGGCACCATTCGCGGCTTCGTCCCAGCCGTGGAGTGAGAGATCAATCCGTTTCCCCACAGAGGCCAGCCCCCTCCACGGGCGCCCCGGCCGCCCGCCACGGCGGAGGCGGACGCCCGGCCACGGCGCCTCCATCCACTCTGCTCGGGGAAACCTCCCCGGCGCCGGGGCCGCCGGCCGCGCCCCAATGTCGCGGCTCGTTTTCCGGGTGGCCGCGACATGCCCTGAGCGAGAAAGGGCCCTGCTCCACGCGGAACTGGGCGCTGACCAGGGCTGCCCAACGCCGGCCAATTCTCACGAGCGTTCTGCCCAAATCGATCCCGATTTGGGCAGAACGCTCGTGAGAATTGGCCAGAAATTGCCCGGCGAATACACTTCGGGCACCACAGGGCCGCAGGGCCGCCCCCCCGGGGCCCTGTCCGGGATCGCGTGTCGTCGCGTTCCGGCACCGCCAGGAGGAGCTGCGGGAGGCGTGCACCGGGGAGGCCGAAGCCTCCCGCTCCTCAGCCTCAGGGGGTCCCCTCCCAGGCGCCGGCAGCTGGGGCCGGGCAGCCCCGAAAGCCGGGCCCGGAACCGGGCCTGCTTGCTCAGCCTTCCGTTGCCAGGGGCCTGAGCCTGGGGGCCTCCCCATGGGGAACCCTGAGTCCCGCGCCACGAGTCCCCCGACCGTCCCGGAGACAACGGCACCATTCGCGGCTTCGTCCCAGCCGTGGAGTGAGAGAACAATCCGTTTCCCCACAGAGGCCAGCCCCCTCCACGGGCGCCCCGGCCGCCCGCCACGGCGGAGGCGGACGCCCGGCCACGGCGCCTCCATCCACTCTGCTCGGGGAAACCTCCCCGGCGCCGGGGCCGCCGGCCGCGCCCCATCGTCGCGGCTCGTTTTCCGGGTGGCCGCGACATGCCCCGAGCGAGAAAGGGCCCTGCTCCACGCGGAACTGGGCGCTGACCAGGGCTGCCCAACGCCGGCCAATTCTCACGAGCGTTCTGCCCAAATCGATCCCGATTTGGGCAGAACGCTCGTGAGAATTGGCCGGAAAAAGCCCGGCGAACACACTTCGGGCACCACAGGGCCGCAGGGACCCCCCCCGGGGCCCTGTCCGCATTCGCGTGTCGTCGCGTTCCGGCACCGCCAGGAGGAGCTGCGGGAGGCGTGCACCGGGGAGGCCGACGCCTCCCGCTCCTCAGCCTCCGGGGGTCCCCTCCCTGGCGCTGGCAGCTGGGGCCGGGCAGCCCCGAAAGCCGGGCCCGGAACAGGGCCTGCTTGCTCAGCCTTCCGTTGCCAGGGGCCTGAGCCTGGGGGCCTCCCCTTGGGGAACCCTGAGTCCCGCGCAACGAGTCCCCCGACCGTCCCGGCGACAACGGCACCATTCGCGGCTTCGTCCCAGCCGTGGAGTGAGAGATCAATCCGTTTCCCCACAGAGGCCAGCCCCCTCCACGGGCGCCCCGGCCGCCCGCCACGGCGGAGGCGGACGCCCGGCCACGGCGCCTCCATCCACTCTGCTCGGGGAAACCTCCCCGGCACCGGGGCCGCCGGCCGCGCCCCATCGTCGCGGCTCGTTTTCCGGGGGGGCGCAACATGCCCCGAGCGAGAAAGGGCCCTGCTCCACGCGGAACTGGGCGCTGACCAGGGCTGCCCAACGCCGGCCAATTCTCACGAGCGTTCTGCCCAAATCGATCCCGATTTGGGCAGAACGCTCGTGAGAATTGGCCGGAAAAAGCCCGGCGAACACACTTCGGGCACCACAGGGCCGCAGGTCCGCCCGCCCGGGGCCCTGTCCGGGATCGCGTGTCGTCGCGTTCCGGTACCGCCAGGAGGAGCTGCGGGAGGCGTGCACACGGGAGGCCGACGCCTCCCGCTCCTCAGCCTCCGGGGGTCCCCTCCCTGGCGCCGGCAGCTGGGGCCGGGCAGCCCCGAAAGCCGGGCCCGGAACCGGGCCTGCTTGCTCAGCCTTCCGTTGCCAGGGGCCTGAGCCTGGGGGCCTCCCCATGGGGAACCCTGAGTCCCGCGCCACGAGGCCCCCGACCGTCCCGGAGACAACGGCACCATTCGCGGCTTCGTCCCAGCCGTGGTGTGAGAGAACAATCCGTTTCCCCACAGAGGCCAGCCCCGTCCACGGGCGCCCCGGCCGCCCGCCACGGCGGAGGCGGACGGCCGGCCACGGCGCCTCCATCCACTCTGCTCGGGGAAACCTCCCCGGCGCCGGGGCCGCCGGCCGCGCCCCATCGTCGCGGCTCATTTTCCGGGTGGCCGCGACACGCCCCGAGCGAGAAAGGGCCCTGCTCCACGCGGAACTGGGCGCTGACCAGGGCTGCCCAACGCCGGCCAATGCTCACGAGCGTTCTGCCCAAATCGATCCCGATTTGGGCAGAACGCTCGTGAGAATGGCCGGAAAAAGCCCGGCGAACACACTTCGGGCACCACAGGGCCGCAGGGCCGCCCCCCCGGGGCCCTGTCCGGGATCGCGTGTCGTCGCGTTCCGGCACCGCCAGGAGGAGCTGCGGGAGGCGTGCACCGGGGAGGCCGACGCCTCCCGCTCCTCAGCCTCCGGGGGTCCCCTCCCTGGCGCCGGCAGCTGGGGCCGGGCAGCCCCGAAAGCCGGGCCCGGGCCCGGTCCTGTTTGCTCGGCCTTCCGTTGCCAGGGGCCTGAGCCTGGGGGCCTCCCCATGGGGAACACTGAGTCCCGCGCCACGAGTCCCCCGACCGTCCCGGCGACAACGGCACCATTCGCGGCTTCGTCCCAGCCGTGGAGTGAGAGATCAATCCGTTTCCCCACAGAGGCAAGCCCCCTCCACGGGCGCCCCGGCCGCCCGTCACGGCGGAGGCGGACGCCCGGCCACGGCGCCTCCATCCACTCTGCTCGGGGAAACCTCCCCGGCGCCGGGGCGCCGGCCGCGCCCCATCGTCGCGGATCGTTTTCCGGGTGGCCGCGACATGCCCCGAGCGAGAAAGGGCCCTGCTCCACGCGGAACTGGGCGCTGACCAGGGCTGCCCAACGCCGGCCAATGCTCACGAGCGTTCTGCCCAAATCGATCCCGAGTTGCGCAGAACGCTCGTGAGAATTGGCCGGAAAAAGCCCGGCGAACACACTTCGGGCACCACAGGGCCGCAGGGCCCCCCCCCCGGGGCCCTCTCCGGGATCGCGTGTCGTCGCGTTCCGGCACCGCCAGGAGGAGCTGCGGGAGGCGTGTACCGGGGAGGCCGACGCCTCCCGCTCCTCAGCCTCCGGGGGTCCCCTCCCTGGCGCCGGCAGCTGGGGCCGGGCAGCCCCGAAAGCCGGGCCCGGAACAGGGCCTGCTTGCTCAGCCTTCCGTTGCCAGGGGCCTGAGCCTGGGGGCCTCCCCTTGGGGAACCCTGAGTCCCGCGCCACGAGTCCCCCGACCGTCCCGGCGACAACGGCACCATTCGCGGCTTCGTCCCAGCCGTGGAGTGAGAGATCAATCCGTTTCCCCACAGAGGCCAGCCCCCTCCACGGGCGCCCCGGCCGCCCGCCACGGCGGAGGCGGACGCCCGGCCACGGCGCCTCCATCCACTCTGCTCGGGGAAACCTCCCCGGCGCCGGGGCCGCCGGCCGCGCCCCATCGTCGCGGCTCGTTTTCCGGGTGGCCGCGACATGCCCCGAGCGAGAAAGGGCCCTGCTCCACGCGGAACTGGGCGCTGACCAGGGCTGCCCAACGCCGGCCAATTCTCACGAGCGTTCTGCCCAAATCGATCCCGATTTGGGCAGAACGCTCGTGAGAATTGGCTGGAAAAAGCCCGGCGAACACACTTCGGGCACCACAGGGCCCCAGGGCCGCCCCCCCGGGGCCCTGTCCGGGATCGCGTGTCGTCGCGTTCCGGCACCGCCAGGAGGAGCTGCGGGAGGCGTGCACAGGGGAGGCCGACGCCTCCCGCTCCTCAGCCTCCGGGGGTCCCCTCCCTGGCGCTGGCAGCTGGGGCCGGGCAGCCCCGATAACCGGGCCCGGAACCGGGCCTGCTTGCTCGGCCTTCCGTTGCCAGGGGCCTGAGCCTGGGGGCCTCCCCATGGGGAAACCTGAGTCCCGCGCCACGAGTCCCCCGACCGTCCCGGAGACAACGGCACCATTCGCGGCTTCGTCCCAGCCGTGGAGTGAGAGAACAATCCGTTTCCCCACAGAGGCCAGCCCCCTCCACGGGCGCCCCGGCCGCCCGCCACGGCGGAATCGGACGCCCGGCCACGGCGCCTCCATCCACTCTGCTCGGGGAAACCTCCCCGGCGCCGGGGCCGCCGGCCGCGCCCCATCGTCGCGGCTCGTTTTCCGGGTGGCCGCGACATGCCCCGAGCGAGAAAGGGCCCTGCTCCACGCGGAACTGGGCGCTGACCAGGGCTGCCCAACGCCGGCCAATTCTCACGAGCGTTCTGCCCAAATCGATCCCGATTTGGGTAGAACGCTCGTGAGAATTGGCCGGAAAAAGCCCGGCGAACACACTTCGGGCACCACAGGGCCGCAGGGCCGCCCCCCCGGGGCCCTGTCCGGGATCGCGTGTCGTCTCGTTCCGGCACCGCCAGGAGGAGCTGCGGGAGGCGTGCACCGGGGAGGCCGACGCCTCCCGCTCCTCAGCCTCCGGGGGTCCCCTCCCTGGCGCCGGCAGCTGGGGCCGGGCAGCCCCGAAAGCCGTGCCCGGGCCCGGGACTGTTTGCTCGGCCTTCCGTTGCCAGGGGCCTGAGCCTGGGGGCCTCCCCATGGGGAACACTGAGTCCCGCGCCACGAGTCCCCCGACCGTCCTGGCGACAACGGCACCATTCGCGGCTTCGTCCCAGCCGTGGAGTGAGAGATCAATCCGTTTCCCCACAGAGGCCAGCCCCCTCCACGGGCGCCCCGGCCGCCCGCCACGGCGGAGGCGGACGCCCGGCCACGGCGCCTCCATCCACTCTGCTCGGGGAAACCTCCCCGGCGCCGGGGCCGCCGGCCGCGCCCCATCGTCGCGGCTCGTTTTCCGGGTGGCCGCGACATGCCCCGAGCGAGAAAGGGCCCTGCTCCACGCGGAACTGGGCGCTGACCAGGGCTGCCCAACGCCGGCCAATGCTCACGAGCGTTCTGACCAAATCGATCCCGATTTGGGCAGAACGCTCGTGAGAATTGGCCGGAAAAAGCCCGGCGAACACACTTCGGGCACCACAGGGCCGCAGGGCCCCCCCCCCGGGGCCCTCTCCGGGATCGCGTGTCGTCGCGTTCCGGCACCGCCAGGAGGAGCTGCGGGAGGCGTGTACCGGGGAGGCCGACGCCTCCCGCTCCTCAGCCTCCGGGGGTCCCCTCCCAGGCGCCGGCAGCTGGGGCCGGGCAGCCCCGAAAGCCGGGCCCGGAACAGGGCCTGCTTGCTCAGCCTTCCGTTGCCAGGGGCCTGAGCCTGGGGGCCTCCCCTTGGGGAACCCTGAGTCCCGCGCAACGAGTCCCCCGACCGTCCCGGCGACAACGGCCCCATTCGCGGCTTCGTCCCAGCCGTGGAGTGAGAGATCAATCCGTTTCCCCACAGAGGCCAGCCCCCTCCACGGGCGCCCCGGCCGCCCGCCACGGCGGAGGCGGACGCCCGGCCACGGCGCCTCCATCCACTCTGCTCGGGGAAACCTCCCCGGCGCCGGGGCCGCCGGCCGCGCCCCATCGTCGCGGCTCGTTTTCCGGGTGGCCGCGACATGCCCCGAGCGAGAAAGGGCCCTGCTCCACGCGGAACTGGGCGCTGACCAGGGCTGCCCAACGCCGGCCAATTCTCACGAGCGTTCTGCCCAAATCGATCCCGATTTGGGCAGAACGCTCGTGAGAATTGGCCGGAAAAAGCCCGGCGAAAACACTTCGGGCACCACAGGGCCGCAGGGCCGCCCCCCCGGGGCCCTGTCCGGGATCGCGTGTCGTCGCGTTCCGGCACCGCCAGGAGGAGCTGCGGGAGGCGTGCACCGGGGAGGCCGAAGCCTCCCGGTCCTCAGCCTCCAGGGGTCCCCTCCCTGGCGCCGGCAGCTGGGGCCGGGCAGCCACGAAAGCCGGGCCCGGAACCGGGCCTGCTTGCTCAGCCTTCCGTTGCCAGGGGCCTGAGCCTGGGGGCCTCCCCATGGGGAACCCTGAGTCCCGCGCCACGAGTCCCCCGACCGTCCCGGAGACAACGGCACCATTCGCGGCTTCGTCCCAGCCGTGGTGTGAGAGAACAATCCGTTTCCCCACAGAGGCCAGCCCCGTCCACGGGCGCCCCGGCCGCCCGCCACGGCGGAGGCGGACGGCCGGCCACGGCGCCTCCATCCACTCTGCTCGGGGAAACCTCCCCGGCGCCGGGGCCGCCGGCCGCGCCCCATCGTCGCGGCTCATTTTCCGGGTGGCCGCGACACGCCCCGAGCGAGAAAGGGCCCTGCTCCACGCGGAACTGGGCGCTGACCAGGGCTGCCCAACGCCGGCCAATGCTCACGAGCGTTCTGCCCAAATCGATCCCGATTTGGGCAGAACGCTCGTGAGAATTGGCCGGAAAAAGCCCGGCGAACACACTTCGGGCACCACAGGGCCGCAGGGCCGCCCCCCCGGGGCCCTGTCCGGGATCGCGTGTCGTCGCGTTCCGGCACCGCCAGGAGGAGCTGCGGGAGGCGTGCACCGGGGAGGCCGACGCCTCCCGCTCCTCAGCCTCCGGGGGTCCCCTCCCTGGCGCCGGCAGCTGGGGCCGGGCAGCCCCGAAAGCCGGGCCCGGGCCCGGTCCTGTTTGCTCGGCCTTCCGTTGCCAGGGGCCTGAGCCTGGGGGCCTCCCCATGGGGAACACTGAGTCCCGCGCCACGAGTCCCCCGACCGTCCCGGCGACAACGGCACCATTCGCGGCTTCGTCCCAGCCGTGGAGTGAGAGATCAATCCGTTTCCCCACAGAGGCAAGCCCCCTCCACGGGCGCCCCGGCCGCCCGTCACGGCGGAGGCGGACGCCCGGCCACGGCGCCTCCATCCACTCTGCTCGGGGAAACCTCCCCGGCGCCGGGGCGCCGGCCGCGCCCCATCGTCGCGGATCGTTTTCCGGGTGGCCGCGACATGCCCCGAGCGAGAAAGGGCCCTGCTCCACGCGGAACTGGGCGCTGACCAGGGCTGCCCAACGCCGGCCAATGCTCACGAGCGTTCTGCCCAAATCGATCCCGAGTTGCGCAGAACGCTCGTGAGAATTGGCCGGAAAAAGCCCGGCGAACACACTTCGGGCACCACAGGGCCGCAGGGCCCCCCCCCCGGGGCCCTCTCCGGGATCGCGTGTCGTCGCGTTCCGGCACCGCCAGGAGGAGCTGCGGGAGGCGTGTACCGGGGAGGCCGACGCCTCCCGCTCCTCAGCCTCCGGGGGTCCCCTCCCTGGCGCCGGCAGCTGGGGCCGGGCAGCCCCGAAAGCCGGGCCCGGAACAGGGCCTGCTTGCTCAGCCTTCCGTTGCCAGGGGCCTGAGCCTGGGGGCCTCCCCTTGGGGAACCCTGAGTCCCGCGCCACGAGTCCCCCGACCGTCCCGGCGACAACGGCACCATTCGCGGCTTCGTCCCAGCCGTGGAGTGAGAGATCAATCCGTTTCCCCACAGAGGCCAGCCCCCTCCACGGGCGCCCCGGCCGCCCGCCACGGCGGAGGCGGACGCCCGGCCACGGCGCCTCCATCCACTCTGCTCGGGGAAACCTCCCCGGCGCCGGGGCCGCCGGCCGCGCCCCATCGTCGCGGCTCGTTTTCCGGGTGGCCGCGACATGCCCCGAGCGAGAAAGGGCCCTGTTCCACGCTGAACTGGGCGCTGACCAGGGCTGCCCAACGCCGGCCAATTCTCACGAGCGTTCTGCCCAAATCGATCCCGATTTGGGCAGAACGCTCGTGAGAATTGGCTGGAAAAAGCCCGGCGAACACACTTCGGGCACCACAGGGCCCCAGGGCCGCCCCCCCGGGGCCCTGTCCGGGATCGCGTGTCGTCGCGTTCCGGCACCGCCAGGAGGAGCTGCGGGAGGCGTGCACAGGGGAGGCCGACGCCTCCCGCTCCTCAGCCTCCGGGGGTCCCCTCCCTGGCGCTGGCAGCTGGGGCCGGGCAGCCCCGATAACCGGGCCCGGAACCGGGCCTGCTTGCTCGGCCTTCCGTTGCCAGGGGCCTGAGCCTGGGGGCCTCCCCATGGGGAAACCTGAGTCCCGCGCCACGAGTCCCCCGACCGTCCCGGAGACAACGGCACCATTCGCGGCTTCGTCCCAGCCGTGGAGTGAGAGAACAATCCGTTTCCCCACAGAGGCCAGCCCCCTCCACGGGCGCCCCGGCCGCCCGCCACGGCGGAATCGGACGCCCGGCCACGGCGCTTCCATCCACTCTGCTCGGGGAAACCTCCCCGGCGCCGGGGCCGCCGGCCGCGCCCCATCGTCGCGGCTCGTTTTCCGGGTGGCCGCGACATGCCCCGAGCGAGAAAGGGCCCTGCTCCACGCGGAACTGGGCGCTGACCAGGGCTGCCCAACGCCGGCCAATTCTCACGAGCGTTCTGCCCAAATCGATCCCGATTTGGGTAGAACGCTCGTGAGAATTGGCCGGAAAAAGCCCGGCGAACACACTTCGGGCACCACAGGGCCGCAGGGCCGCCCCCCCGGGGCCCTGTCCGGGATCGCGTGTCGTCTCGTTCCGGCACCGCCAGGAGGAGCTGCGGGAGGCGTGCACCGGGGAGGCCGACGCCTCCCGCTCCTCAGCCTCCGGGGGTCCCCTCCCTGGCGCCGGCAGCTGGGGCCGGGCAGCCCCGAGCCGTGCCCGGGCCCGGGACTGTTTGCTCGGCCTTCCGTTGCCAGGGGCCTGAGCCTGGGGGCCTCCCCATGGGGAACACTGAGTCCCGCGCCACGAGTCCCCCGACCGTCCTGGCGACAACGGCACCATTCGCGGCTTCGTCCCAGCCGTGGAGTGAGAGATCAATCCGTTTCCCCACAGAGGCCAGCCCCCTCCACGGGCGCCCCGGCCGCCCGCCACGGCGGAGGCGGACGCCCGGCCACGGCGCCTCCATCCACTCTGCTCGGGGAAACCTCCCCGGCGCCGGGGCCGCCGGCCGCGCCCCATCGTCGCGGCTCGTTTTCCGGGTGGCCGCGACATGCCCCGAGCGAGAAAGGGCCCTGCTCCACGCGGAACTGGGCGCTGACCAGGGCTGCCCAACGCCGGCCAATTCTCACGAGCGTTCTGCCCAAATCGATCCCGATTTGGGCAGAACGCTCGTGAGAATTGGCCGGAAAAAGCCCGGCGAACACACTTCGGGCACCACAGGGCCGCAGGGCCCCCCCCCGGGGCCCTGTCCGCATTCGCGTGTCGTCGCGTTCCGGCACCGCCAGGAGGAGCTGCGGGAGGCGTGCACCGGGGAGGCCGACGCCTCCCGCTCCTCAGCCTCCGGGGGTCCCCTCCCTGGCGCTGGCAGCTGGGGCCGGGCAGCCCCGAAAGCCGGGCCCGGAACAGGGCCTGCTTGCTCAGCCTTCCGTTGCCAGGGGCCTGAGCCTGGGGGCCTCCCCTTGGGGAACCCTGAGTCCCGCGCAACGAGTCCCCCGACCGTCCCGGCGACAACGGCACCATTCGCGGCTTCGTCCCAGCCGTGGAGTGAGAGATCAATCCGTTTCCCCACAGAGGCCAGCCCCCTCCACGGGCGCCCCGGCCGCCCGCCACGGCGGAGGCGGACGCCCGGCCACGGCGCCTCCATCCACTCTGCTCGGGGAAACCTCCCCGGCACCGGGGCCGCCGGCCGCGCCCCATCGTCGCGGCTCGTTTTCCGGGGGGGCGCAACATGCCCCGAGCGAGAAAGGGCCCTGCTCCACGCGGAACTGGGCGCTGACCAGGGCTGCCCAACGCCGGCCAATTCTCACGAGCGTTCTGCCCAAATCGATCCCGATTTGGGCAGAACGCTCGTGAGAATTGGCCGGAAAAAGCCCGGCGAACACACTTCGGGCACCACAGGGCCGCAGGTCCGCCCGCCCGGGGCCCTGTCCGGGATCGCGTGTCGTCGCGTTCCGGTACCGCCAGGAGGAGCTGCGGGAGGCGTGCACACGGGAGGCCGACGCCTCCCGCTCCTCAGCCTCCGGGGGTCCCCTCCCTGGCGCCGGCAGCTGGGGCCGGGCAGCCCCGAAAGCCGGGCCCGGAACCGGGCCTGCTTGCTCAGCCTTCCGTTGCCAGGGGCCTGAGCCTGGGGGCCTCCCCATGGGGAACCCTGAGTCCCGCGCCACGAGTCCCCCGACCGTCCCGGAGACACCGGCACCATTCGCGGCTTCGTCCCAGCCGTGGTGTGAGAGAACAATCCGTTTCCCCACAGAGGCCAGCCCCGTCCACGGGCGCCCCGGCCGCCCGCCACGGCGGAGGCGGACGGCCGGCCACGGCGCCTCCATCCACTCTGCTCGGGGAAACCTCCCCGGCGCCGGGGCCGACGGCCGCGCCCCATCGTCGCGGCTCATTTTCCGGGTGGCCGCGACACGCCCCGAGCGAGAAAGGGCCCTGCTCCACGCGGAACTGGGCGCTGACCAGGGCTGCCCAACGCCGGCCAATGCTCACGAGCGTTCTGCCCAAATCGATCCCGATTTGGGCAGAACGCTCGTGAGAATTGGCCGGAAAAAGCCCGGCGAACACACTTCGGGCACCACAGGGCCGCAGGGCCGCCCCCCCGGGGCCCTGTCCGGGATCGCGTGTCGTCGCGTTCCGGCACCGCCAGGAGGAGCTGCGGGAGGCGTGCACCGGGGAGGCCGACGCCTCCCGCTCCTCAGCCTCCGGGGGTCCCCTCCCTGGCGCCGGCAGCTGGGGCCGGGCAGCCCCGAAAGCCGGGCCCGGGCCCGGTCCTGTTTGCTCGGCCTTCCGTTGCCAGGGGCCTGAGCCTGGGGGCCTCCCCATGGGGAACACTGAGTCCCGCGCCACGAGTCCCCCGACCGTCCCGGCGACAACGGCACCATTCGCGGCTTCGTCCCAGCCGTGGAGTGAGAGATCAATCCGTTTCCCCACAGAGGCAAGCCCCCTCCACGGGCGCCCCGGCCGCCCGTCACGGCGGAGGCGGACGCCCGGCCACGGCGCCTCCATCCACTCTGCTCGGGGAAACCTCCCCGGCGCCGGGGCGCCGGCCGCGCCCCATCGTCGCGGATCGTTTTCCGGGTGGCCGCGACATGCCCCGAGCGAGAAAGGGCCCTGCTCCACGCGGAACTGGGCGCTGACCAGGGCTGCCCAACGCCGGCCAATGCTCACGAGCGTTCTGCCCAAATCGATCCCGAGTTGCGCAGAACGCTCGTGAGAATTGGCCGGAAAAAGCCCGGCGAACACACTTCGGGCACCACAGGGCCGCAGGGCCCCCCCCCCGGGGCCCTCTCCGGGATCGCGTGTCGTCGCGTTCCGGCACCGCCAGGAGGAGCTGCGGGAGGCGTGTACCGGGGAGGCCGACGCCTCCCGCTCCTCAGCCTCCGGGGGTCCCCTCCCTGGCGCCGGCAGCTGGGGCCGGGCAGCCCCGAAAGCCGGGCCCGGAACAGGGCCTGCTTGCTCAGCCTTCCGTTGCCAGGGGCCTGAGCCTGGGGGCCTCCCCTTGGGGAACCCTGAGTCCCGCGCCACGAGTCCCCCGACCGTCCCGGCGACAACGGCACCATTCGCGGCTTCGTCCCAGCCGTGGAGTGAGAGATCAATCCGTTTCCCCACAGAGGCCAGCCCCCTCCACGGGCGCCCCGGCCGCCCGCCACGGCGGAGGCGGACGCCCGGCCACGGCGCCTCCATCCACTCTGCTCGGGGAAACCTCCCCGGCGCCGGGGCCGCCGGCCGCGCCCCATCGTCGCGGCTCGTTTTCCGGGTGGCCGCGACATGCCCCGAGCGAGAAAGGGCCCTGCTCCACGCTGAACTGGGCGCTGACCAGGGCTGCCCAACGCCGGCCAATTCTCACGAGCGTTCTGCCCAAATCGATCCCGATTTGGGCAGAACGCTCGTGAGAATTGGCTGGAAAAAGCCCGGCGAACACACTTCGGGCACCACAGGGCCCCAGGGCCGCCCCCCCGGGGCCCTGTCCGGGATCTCGTGTCGTCGCGTTCCGGCACCGCCAGGAGGAGCTGCGGGAGGCGTGCACAGGGGAGGCCGACGCCTCCCGCTCCTCAGCCTCCGGGGGTCCCCTCCCTGGCGCTGGCAGCTGGGGCCGGGCAGCCCCGATAACCGGGCCCGGAACCGGGCCTGCTTGCTCGGCCTTCCGTTGCCAGGGGCCTGAGCCTGGGGGCCTCCCCATGGGGAAACCTGAGTCCCGCGCCACGAGTCCCCCGACCGTCCCGGAGACAACGGCACCATTCGCGGCTTCGTCCCAGCCGTGGAGTGAGAGAACAATCCGTTTCCCCACAGAGGCCAGCCCCCTCCACGGGCGCCCCGGCCGCCCGCCACGGCGGAATCGGACGCCCGGCCACGGCGCCTCCATCCACTCTGCTCGGGGAAACCTCCCCGGCGCCGGGGCCGCCGGCCGCGCCCCATCGTCGCGGCTCGTTTTCCGGGTGGCCGCGACATGCCCCGAGCGAGAAAGGGCCCTGCTCCACGCGGAACTGGGCGCTGACCAGGGCTGCCCAACGCCGGCCAATTCTCACGAGCGTTCTGCCCAAATCGATCCCGATTTGGGTAGAACGCTCGTGAGAATTGGCCGGAAAAAGCCCGGCGAACACACTTCGGGCACCACAGGGCCGCAGGGCCGCCCCCCCGGGGCCCTGTCCGGGATCGCGTGTCGTCTCGTTCCGGCACCGCCAGGAGGAGCTGCGGGAGGCGTGCACCGGGGAGGCCGACGCCTCCCGCTCCTCAGCCTCCGGGGGTCCCCTCCCTGGCGCCGGCAGCTGGGGCCGGGCAGCCCCGAAAGCCGTGCCCGGGCCCGGGACTGTTTGCTCGGCCTTCCGTTGCCAGGGGCCTGAGCCTGGGGGCCTCCCCATGGGGAACACTGAGTCCCGCGCCACGAGTCCCCCGACCGTCCTGGCGACAACGGCACCATTCGCGGTTTCGTCCCAGCCGTGGAGTGAGAGATCAATCCGTTTCCCCACAGAGGCCAGCCCCCTCCACGGGCGCCCCGGCCGCCCGCCACGGCGGAGGCGGACGCCCGGCCACGGCGCCTCCATCCACTCTGCTCGGGGAAACCTCCCCGGCGCCGGGGCCGCCGGCCGCGCCCCATCGTCGCGGCTCGTTTTCCGGGTGGCCGCGACATGCCCCGAGCGAGAAAGGGCCCTGCTCCACGCGGAACTGGGCGCTGACCAGGGCTGCCCAACGCCGGCCAATGCTCACGAGCGTTCTGACCAAATCGATCCCGATTTGGGCAGAACGCTCGTGAGAATTGGCCGGAAAAAGCCCGGCGAACACACTTCGGGCACCACAGGGCCGAAGGGCCCCCCCCCCGGGGCCCTCTCCGGGATCGCGTGTCGTCGCGTTCCGGCACCGCCAGGAGGAGCTGCGGGAGGCGTGTACCGGGGAGGCCGACGCCTCCCGCTCCTCAGCCTCCGGGGGTCCCCTCCCAGGCGCCGGCAGCTGGGGCCGGGCAGCCCCGAAAGCCGGGCCCGGAACAGGGCCTGCTTGCTCAGCCTTCCGTTGCCAGGGGCCTGAGCCTGGGGGCCTCCCCTTGGGGAACCCTGAGTCCCGCGCAACGAGTCCCCCGACCGTCCCGGCGACAACGGCCCCATTCGCGGCTTCGTCCCAGCCGTGGAGTGAGAGATCAATCCGTTTCCCCACAGAGGCCAGCCCCCTCCACGGGCGCCCCGGCCGCCCGCCACGGCGGAGGCGGACGCCCGGCCACGGCGCCTCCATCCACTCTGCTCGGGGAAACCTCCCCGGCGCCGGGGCCGCCGGCCGCGCCCCATCGTCGCGGCTCGTTTTCCGGGTGGCCGCGACATGCCCCGAGCGAGAAAGGGCCCTGCTCCACGCGGAACTGGGCGCTGACCAGGGCTGCCCAACGCCGGCCAATTCTCACGAGCGTTCTGCCCAAATCGATCCCGATTTGGGCAGAACGCTCGTGAGAATTGGCCGGAAAAAGCCCGGCGAAAACACTTCGGGCACCACAGGGCCGCAGGGCCGCCCCCCCGGGGCCCTGTCCGGGATCGCGTGTCGTCGCGTTCCGGCACCGCCAGGAGGAGCTGCGGGAGGCGTGCACCGGGGAGGCCGAAGCCTCCCGGTCCTCAGCCTCCAGGGGTCCCCTCCCTGGCGCCGGCAGCTGGGGCCGGGCAGCCACGAAAGCCGGGCCCGGAACCGGGCCTGCTTGCTCAGCCTTCCGTTGCCAGGGGCCTGAGCCTGGGGGCCTCCCCATGGGGAACCCTGAGTCCCGCGCCACGAGTCCCCCGACCGTCCCGGAGACAACGGCACCATTCGCGGCTTCGTCCCAGCCGTGGTGTGAGAGAACAATCCGTTTCCCCACAGAGGCCAGCCCCGTCCACGGGCGCCCCGGCCGCCCGCCACGGCGGAGGCGGACGGCCGGCCACGGCGCCTCCATCCACTCTGCTCGGGGAAACCTCCCCGGCGCCGGGGCCGCCGGCCGCGCCCCATCGTCGCGGCTCATTTTCCGGGTGGCCGCGACACGCCCCGAGCGAGAAAGGGCCCTGCTCCACGCGGAACTGGGCGCTGACCAGGGCTGCCCAACGCCGGCCAATGCTCACGAGCGTTCTGCCCAAATCGATCCCGATTTGGGCAGAACGCTCGTGAGAATTGGCCGGAAAAAGCCCGGCGAACACACTTCGGGCACCACAGGGCCGCAGGGCCGCCCCCCCGGGGCCCTGTCCGGGATCGCGTGTCGTCGCGTTCCGGCACCGCCAGGAGGAGCTGCGGGAGGCGTGCACCGGGGAGGCCGACGCCTCCCGCTCCTCAGCCTCCGGGGGTCCCCTCCCTGGCGCCGGCAGCTGGGGCCGGGCAGCCCCGAAAGCCGGGCCCGGGCCCGGTCCTGTTTGCTCGGCCTTCCGTTGCCAGGGGCCTGAGCCTGGGGGCCTCCCCATGGGGAACACTGAGTCCCGCGCCACGAGTCCCCCGACCGTCCCGGCGACAACGGCACCATTCGCGGCTTCGTCCCAGCCGTGGAGTGAGAGATCAATCCGTTTCCCCACAGAGGCAAGCCCCCTCCACGGGCGCCCCGGCCGCCCGTCACGGCGGAGGCGGACGCCCGGCCACGGCGCCTCCATCCACTCTGCTCGGGGAAACCTCCCCGGCGCCGGGGCGCCGGCCGCGCCCCATCGTCGCGGATCGTTTTCCGGGTGGCCGCGACATGCCCCGAGCGAGAAAGGGCCCTGCTCCACGCGGAACTGGGCGCTGACCAGGGCTGCCCAACGCCGGCCAATGCTCACGAGCGTTCTGCCCAAATCGATCCCGAGTTGCGCAGAACGCTCGTGAGAATTGGCCGGAAAAAGCCCGGCGAACACACTTCGGGCACCACAGGGCCGCAGGGCCCCCCCCCCGGGGCCCTCTCCGGGATCGCGTGTCGTCGCGTTCCGGCACCGCCAGGAGGAGCTGCGGGAGGCGTGTACCGGGGAGGCCGACGCCTCCCGCTCCTCAGCCTCCGGGGGTCCCCTCCCTGGCGCCGGCAGCTGGGGCCGGGCAGCCCCGAAAGCCGGGCCCGGAACAGGGCCTGCTTGCTCAGCCTTCCGTTGCCAGGGGCCTGAGCCTGGGGGCCTCCCCTTGGGGAACCCTGAGTCCCGCGCCACGAGTCCCCCGACCGTCCCGGCGACAACGGCACCATTCGCGGCTTTGTCCCAGCCGTGGAGTGAGAGATCAATCCGTTTCCCCACAGAGGCCAGCCCCCTCCACGGGCGCCCCGGCCGCCCGCCACGGCGGAGGCGGACGCCCGGCCACGGCGCCTCCATCCACTCTGCTCGGGGAAACCTCCCCGGCGCCGGGGCCGCCGGCCGCGCCCCATCGTCGCGGCTCGTTTTCCGGGTGGCCGCGACATGCCCCGAGCGAGAAAGGGCCCTGCTCCACGCTGAACTGGGCGCTGACCAGGGCTGCCCAACGCCGGCCAATTCTCACGAGCGTTCTGCCCAAATCGATCCCGATTTGGGCAGAACGCTCGTGAGAATTGGCTGGAAAAAGCCCGGCGAACACACTTCGGGCACCACAGGGCCCCAGGGCCGCCCCCCCGGGGCCCTGTCCGGGATCGCGTGTCGTCGCGTTCCGGCACCGCCAGGAGGAGCTGCGGGAGGCGTGCACAGGGGAGGCCGACGCCTCCCGCTCCTCAGCCTCCGGGGGTCCCCTCCCTGGCGCTGGCAGCTGGGGCCGGGCAGCCCCGATAACCGGGCCCGGAACCGGGCCTGCTTGCTCGGCCTTCCGTTGCCAGGGGCCTGAGCCTGGGGGCCTCCCCATGGGGAAACCTGAGTCCCGCGCCACGAGTCCCCCGACCGTCCCGGAGACAACGGCACCATTCGCGGCTTCGTCCCAGCCGTGGAGTGAGAGAACAATCCGTTTCCCCACAGAGGCCAGCCCCCTCCACGGGCGCCCCGGCCGCCCGCCACGGCGGAATCGGACGCCCGGCCACGGCGCCTCCATCCACTCTGCTCGGGGAAACCTCCCCGGCGCCGGGGCCGCCGGCCGCGCCCCATCGTCGCGGCTCGTTTTCCGGGTGGCCGCGACATGCCCCGAGCGAGAAAGGGCCCTGCTCCACGCGGAACTGGGCGCTGACCAGGGCTGCCCAACGCCGGCCAATTCTCACGAGCGTTCTGCCCAAATCGATCCCGATTTGGGTAGAACGCTCGTGAGAATTGGCCGGAAAAAGCCCGGCGAACACACTTCGGGCACCACAGGGCCGCAGGGCCGCCCCCCCGGGGCCCTGTCCGGGATCGCGTGTCGTCTCGTTCCGGCACCGCCAGGAGGAGCTGCGGGAGGCGTGCACGGGGGAGGCCGACGCCTCCCGCTCCTCAGCCTCCGGGGGTCCCCTCCCTGGCGCCGGCAGCTGGGGCCGGGCAGCCCCGAAAGCCGTGCCCGGGCCCGGGACTGTTTGCTCGGCCTTCCGTTGCCAGGGGCCTGAGCCTGGGGGCCTCCCCATGGGGAACACTGAGTCCCGCGCCACGAGTCCCCCGACCGTCCTGGCGACAACGGCACCATTCGCGGCTTCGTCCCAGCCGTGGAGTGAGAGATCAATCCGTTTCCCCACAGAGGCCAGCCCCCTCCACGGGCGCCCCGGCCGCCCGCCACGGCGGAGGCGGACGCCCGGCCACGGCGCCTCCATCCACTCTGCTCGGGGAAACCTCCCCGGCGCCGGGGCCGCCGGCCGCGCCCCATCGTCGCGGCTCGTTTTCCGGGTGGCCGCGACATGCCCCGAGCGAGAAAGGGCCCTGCTCCACGCGGAACTGGGCGCTGACCAGGGCTGCCCAACGCCGGCCAATGCTCACGAGCGTTCTGACCAAATCGATCCCGATTTGGGCAGAACGCTCGTGAGAATTGGCCGGAAAAAGCCCGGCGAACACACTTCGGGCACCACAGGGCCGCAGGGCCCCCCCCCCGGGGCCCTCTCCGGGATCGCGTGTCGTCGCGTTCCGGCACCGCCAGGAGGAGCTGCGGGAGGCGTGTACCGGGGAGGCCGACGCCTCCCGCTCCTCAGCCTCCGGGGGTCCCCTCCCAGGCGCCGGCAGCTGGGGCCGGGCAGCCCCGAAAGCCGGGCCCGGAACAGGGCCTGCTTGCTCAGCCTTCCGTTGCCAGGGGCCTGAGCCTGGGGGCCTCCCCTTGGGGAACCCTGAGTCCCGCGCAACGAGTCCCCCGACCGTCCCGGCGACAACGGCCCCATTCGCGGCTTCGTCCCAGCCGTGGAGTGAGAGATCAATCCGTTTCCCCACAGAGGCCAGCCCCCTCCACGGGCGCCCCGGCCGCCCGCCACGGCGGAGGCGGACGCCCGGCCACGGCGCCTCCATCCACTCTGCTCGGGGAAACCTCCCCGGCGCCGGGGCCGCCGGCCGCGCCCCATCGTCGCGGCTCGTTTTCCGGGTGGCCGCGACATGCCCCGAGCGAGAAAGGGCCCTGCTCCACGCGGAACTGGGCGCTGACCAGGGCTGCCCAACGCCGGCCAATTCTCACGAGCGTTCTGCCCAAATCGATCCCGATTTGGGCAGAACGCTCGTGAGAATTGGCCGGAAAAAGCCCGGCGAAAACACTTCGGGC
The DNA here is from genome assembly GCF_922984935.1 of Meles meles. Taxonomy (NCBI): domain Eukaryota; kingdom Metazoa; phylum Chordata; class Mammalia; order Carnivora; family Mustelidae; genus Meles; species Meles meles. The sequence continues at coordinate 931,697 of NW_025721618.1, read as the reverse complement.
ACCACAGGGCCGCAGGGCCGCCCCCCCGGGGCCCTGTCCGGGATCGCGTGTCGTCGCGTTCCGGCACCGCCAGGAGGAGCTGCGGGAGGCGTGCACCGGGGAGGCCGAAGCCTCCCGGTCCTCAGCCTCCAGGGGTCCCCTCCCTGGCGCCGGCAGCTGGGGCCGGGCAGCCACGAAAGCCGGGCCCGGAACCGGGCCTGCTTGCTCAGCCTTCCGTTGCCAGGGGCCTGAGCCTGGGGGCCTCCCCATGGGGAACCCTGAGTCCCGCGCCACGAGTCCCCCGACCGTCCCGGAGACAACGGCACCATTCGCGGCTTCGTCCCAGCCGTGGTGTGAGAGAACAATCCGTTTCCCCACAGAGGCCAGCCCCGTCCACGGGCGCCCCGGCCGCCCGCCACGGCGGAGGCGGACGGCCGGCCACGGCGCCTCCATCCACTCTGCTCGGGGAAACCTCCCCGGCGCCGGGGCCGCCGGCCGCGCCCCATCGTCGCGGCTCATTTTCCGGGTGGCCGCGACACGCCCCGAGCGAGAAAGGGCCCTGCTCCACGCGGAACTGGGCGCTGACCAGGGCTGCCCAACGCCGGCCAATGCTCACGAGCGTTCTGCCCAAATCGATCCCGATTTGGGCAGAACGCTCGTGAGAATTGGCCGGAAAAAGCCCGGCGAACACACTTCGGGCACCACAGGGCCGCAGGGCCGCCCCCCCGGGGCCCTGTCCGGGATCGCGTGTCGTCGCGTTCCGGCACCGCCAGGAGGAGCTGCGGGAGGCGTGCACCGGGGAGGCCGACGCCTCCCGCTCCTCAGCCTCCGGGGGTCCCCTCCCTGGCGCCGGCAGCTGGGGCCGGGCAGCCCCGAAAGCCGGGCCCGGGCCCGGTCCTGTTTGCTCGGCCTTCCGTTGCCAGGGGCCTGAGCCTGGGGGCCTCCCCATGGGGAACACTGAGTCCCGCGCCACGAGTCCCCCGACCGTCCCGGCGACAACGGCACCATTCGCGGCTTCGTCCCAGCCGTGGAGTGAGAGATCAATCCGTTTCCCCACAGAGGCAAGCCCCCTCCACGGGCGCCCCGGCCGCCCGTCACGGCGGAGGCGGACGCCCGGCCACGGCGCCTCCATCCACTCTGCTCGGGGAAACCTCCCCGGCGCCGGGGCGCCGGCCGCGCCCCATCGTCGCGGATCGTTTTCCGGGTGGCCGCGACATGCCCCGAGCGAGAAAGGGCCCTGCTCCACGCGGAACTGGGCGCTGACCAGGGCTGCCCAACGCCGGCCAATGCTCACGAGCGTTCTGCCCAAATCGATCCCGAGTTGCGCAGAACGCTCGTGAGAATTGGCCGGAAAAAGCCCGGCGAACACACTTCGGGCACCACAGGGCCGCAGGGCCCCCCCCCCGGGGCCCTCTCCGGGATCGCGTGTCGTCGCGTTCCGGCACCGCCAGGAGGAGCTGCGGGAGGCGTGTACCGGGGAGGCCGACGCCTCCCGCTCCTCAGCCTCCGGGGGTCCCCTCCCTGGCGCCGGCAGCTGGGGCCGGGCAGCCCCGAAAGCCGGGCCCGGAACAGGGCCTGCTTGCTCAGCCTTCCGTTGCCAGGGGCCTGAGCCTGGGGGCCTCCCCTTGGGGAACCCTGAGTCCCGCGCCACGAGTCCCCCGACCGTCCCGGCGACAACGGCACCATTCGCGGCTTCGTCCCAGCCGTGGAGTGAGAGATCAATCCGTTTCCCCACAGAGGCCAGCCCCCTCCACGGGCGCCCCGGCCGCCCGCCAGGGCGGAGGCGGACGCCCGGCCACGGCGCCTCCATCCACTCTGCTCGGGGAAACCTCCCCGGCGCCGGGGCCGCCGGCCGCGCACCATCGTCGCGGCTCGTTTTCCGGGTGGCCGCGACATGCCCCGAGCGAGAAAGGGCCCTGCTCCACGCGGAACTGGGCGCTGACCAGGGCTGCCCAACGCCGGCCAATTCTCACGAGCGTTCTGCCCAAATCGATCCCGATTTGGGCAGAACGCTCGTGAGAATTGGCCGGAAAAAGCCCGGCGAAAACACTTCGGGCACCACAGGGCCGCAGGGCCCCCCCCCCGGGCCCTGTCCGGGATCGCGTGTCGTCGCGTTCCGGCACCGCCAGGAGGAGCTGCGGGAGGCGTGCACCGGGGAGGCCGAAGCCTCCCGCTCCTCAGCCTCCGGGGGTCCCCTCCCAGGCGCCGGCAGCTGGGGCCGGGCAGCCCCGAATGCCGGGCCTGGAACAGGGCCTGCTTGCTCAGCCTTCCGTTGCCAGGGGACTGAGCCTGGGGGCCTCCCCTTGGGGAACACTGAGTCCCGCGCCACGAGTCCCCCGACCGTCCCGGCGACAACGGCACCATTCGCGGCTTCGTCCCAGCCGTGGAGTGAGAGATCAATCCGTTTCCCCACAGAGGCCAGCCCCCTCCACGGGCGCCCCGGCCGCCCGCCACGGCGGAGGCGGACGACCGGCCACGGCGCCTCCATCCACTCTGCTCGGGGAAACCTCCCCGGCGCCGGGGCCGCCGGCCGCGCCCCATCGTCGCGGCTCGTTTTCCGGGTGGCCGCGACATGCCCCGAGCGAGAAAGGGCCCTGCTCCACGCGGAACTGGGCGCTGACCAGGGCTGCCCAACGCCGGCCAATGCTCACGAGCGTTCTTCCCAAATCGATCCCGAGTTGCGCAGAACGCTCGTGAGAATTGGCCGGAAAAAGCCCGGCGAACACACTTCGGGCACCACAGGGCCGCAGGGCCCCCCCCCCGGGGCCCTGTCCGGGATCGCGTGTCGTCGCGTTCCGGCACCGCCAGGAGGAGCTGCGGGAGGCGTGTACCGGGGAGGCCGACGCCTCCCGCTCCTCAGCCTCCGGGGGTCCCCTCCCTGGCGCCGGCAGCTGGGGCCGGGCAGCCCCGAAAGCCGGGCCCGGAACAGGGCCTGCTTGCTCAGCCTTCCGTTGCCAGGGGCCTGAGCCTGGGGGCCTCCCCTTGGGGAACCCTGAGTCCCGCGCCACGAGTCCCCCGTCCGTCCCGGCGACAACGGCACCATTCGCGGCTTCGTCCCAGCCGTGGAGTGAGAGATCAATCCGTTTCCCCACAGAGGCCAGCCCCCTCCACGGGCGCCCCGGCCGCCCGCCACGGCGGAGGCGGACGCCCGGCCACGGTGCCTCCATCCACTCTGCTCGGGGAAACCTCCCCGGCGCCGGGGCCGCCGGCCGCGCCCCATCGTCGCGGCTCGTTTTCCGGGTGGCCGCGACATGCCCCGAGCGAGAAAGGGCCCTGCTCCACGCGGAACTGGGCGCTGACCAGGGCTGCCCAACGCCGGCCAATTCTCACGAGCGTTCTGCCCAAATCGATCCCGATTTGGGCAGAACGCTCGTGAGAATTGGCCGGAAAAAGCCCGGCGAAAACACTTCGGGCACCACAGGGCCGCAGGGCCGCCCCCCCGTGGCCCTGTCCGGGATCGCGTGTCGTCGCGTTCCGGCACCGCCAGGAGGAGCTGCGGGAGGCGTGCACCGGGGAGGCCGAAGCCTCCCGCTCCTCAGCCTCCGGGGGTCCCCTCCCTGGCGCCGGCAGCTGGGGCCGGGCAGCCACGAAAGCCGGGCCCGGAACCGGGCCTGCATGCTCAGCCTTCCGTTGCCAGGGGCCTGAGCCTGGGGGCCTCCCTATGGGGAACCCTGAGTCCCGAGCCACGAGTCCCCCGACCGTCCCGGCGACAACGGCACCATTCGCGGCTTCGTCCCAGCCGTGGAGTGAGAGATCAATCCGTTTCCCCACAGAGGCAAGCCCCCTCCACGGGCGCCCCGGCCGCCCGTCACGGCGGAGGCGGACGCCCGGCCACGGCGCCTCCATCCACTCTGCTCGGGGAAACCTCCCCGGCGCCGGGGCCGCCGGCCGCGCCCCATCGTCGCGGCTCGTTTTCCGGGTGGCCGCGACATGCCCCGAGCGAGAAAGGGCCCTGCTCCACGCGGAACTGGGCGCTGACCAGGGCTGCCCAACGCCGGCCAATGCTCACGAGCGTTCTTCCCAAATCGATCCCGAGTTGCGCAGAACGCTCGTGAGAATTGGCCGGAAAAAGCCCGGCGAACACACTTCGGGCACCACAGGGCCGCAGGGCCCCCCCCCCGGGGCCCTGTCCGGGATCGCGTGTCGTCGCGTTCCGGCACCGCCAGGAGGAGCTGCGGGAGGCGTGTACCGGGGAGGCCGACGCCTCCCGCTCCTCAGCCTCCGGGGGTCCCCTCCCAGGCGCCGGCAGCTGGGGCCGGGCAGCCCCGAAAGCCGGGCCTGGAACAGGGCCTGCTTGCTCAGCCTTCCGTTGCCAGGGGCCTGAGCCTGGGGGCCTCCCCTTGGGGAACCCTGAGTCCCGCGCCACGAGTCCCCCGACCGTCCCGGCGACAACGGCACCATTCGCGGCTTCGTCCCAGCCGTGGAGTGAGAGATCAATCCGTTTCCCCACAGAGGCCAGCCCCCTCCACGGGCGCCCCGGCCGCCCGCCACGGCGGAGGCGGACGCCCGGCCACGGCGCCTCCATCCACTCTGCTCGGGGAAACCTCCCCGGCGCCGGGGCCGCCGGCCGCGCCCCATCGTCGCGGCTCGTTTTCCGGGTTGCCGCGACATGCCCCGAGCGAGAAAGGGCCCTGCTCCACGCGGAACTGGGCGCTGACCAGGGCTGCCCAACGCCGGCCAATTCTCACGAGCGTTCTGCCCAAATCGATCCCGATTTGGGCAGAACGCTCGTGAGAATTGGCCGGAAAAAGCCCGGCGAAAACACTTCGGGCACCACAGGGCCGCAGGGCCGCCCCCCCGGGGCCCTGTCCGGGATCGCGTGTCGTCGCGTTCCGGCACCGCCAGGAGGAGCTGCGGGAGGCGTGCACCGGGGAGGCCGAAGCCTCCCGCTCCTCAGCCTCCGGGGGTCCCCTCCCTGGCGCCGGCAGCTGGGGCCGGGCAGCCACGAAAGCCGGGCCCGGAACCGGGCCTGCTTGCTCAGCCTTCCGTTGCCAGGGGCCTGAGCCTGGGGGCCTCCCCATGGGGAACCCTGAGTCCCGCGCCACGAGTCCCCCGACCGTCCCGGAGACAACGGCACCATTCGCGGCTTCGTCCCAGCCGTGGTGTGAGAGAACAATCCGTTTCCCCACAGAGGCCAGCCCCGTCCACGGGCGCCCCTGCCGCCCGCCACGGCGGAGGCGGACGCCCGGCCACGGCGCCTCCATCCACTCTGCTCGGGGAAACCTCCCCGGCGCCGGGGCCGCCGGCCGCGCCCCATCGTCGCGGCTCGTTTTCCGGGTGGCCGCGACACGCCCCGAGCGAGAAAGGGCCCTGCTCCACGCGGAACTGGGCGCTGACCAGGGCTGCCCAACGCCGGCCAATTCTCACGAGCGTTCTGCCCAAATCGATCCCGATTTGGGCAGAACACTCGTGAGAATTGGCCGGAAAAAGCCCGGCGAACACACTTCGGGCACCACAGGGCCGCAGGGCCGCCCCCCCGGGGCCCTGTCCGGGATCGCGTGTCGTCGCGTTCCGGCACCGCCAGGAGGAGCTGCGGGAGGCGTGCACCGGGGAGGCCGACGCCTCCCGCTCCTCAGCCTCCGGGGGTCCCCTCCCTGGCGCCGGCAGCTGGGGCCGGGCAGCCCCGAAAGCCGGGCCCGGGCCCGGTCCTGTTTGCTCGGCCTTCCGTTGCCAGGGGCCTGAGCCTGGGGGCCTCCCCATGGGGAACCCTGAGTCCCGCGCCACGAGTCCCCCGACCGTCCCGGCGACAACGGCACCATTCGCGGCTTCGTCCCAGCCGTGGAGTGAGAGATCAATCCGTTTCCCCACAGAGGCAAGCCCCCTCCACGGGCGCCCCGGCCGCCCGTCACGGCGGAGGCGGACGCCCGGCCACGGCGCCTCCATCCACTCTGCTCGGGGAAACCTCCCCGGCGCCGGGGCCGCCGGCCGCGCCCCATCGTCGCGGATCGTTTTCCGGGTGGCCGCGACATGCCCCGAGCGAGAAAGGGCCCTGCTCCACGCGGAACTGGGCGCTGACCAGGGCTGCCCAACGCCGGCCAATGCTCACGAGCGTTCTTCCCAAATCGATCCCGAGTTGCGCAGAACGCTCGTGAGAATTGGCCGAAAAAAGCCCGGCGAACACACTTCGGGCACCACAGGGCCGCAGGGCCCCCCCCCCGGGGCCCTGTCCGGGATCGCGTGTCGTCGCGTTCCGGCACCCCCAGGAGGAGCTGCGGGAGGCGTGTACCGGGGAGGCCGACGCCTCCCGCTCCTCAGCCGCCGGGGGTCCCCTCCCTGGCGCCGGCAGCTGGGGCCGGGCAGCCCCGAAAGCCGGGCCCGGAACAGGGCCTGCTTGCTCAGCCTTCCGTTGCCAGGGGCCTGAGCCTGGGGGCCTCCCCTTGGGGAACCCTGAGTCCCGCGCCACGAGTCCCCCGACCGTCCCGGCGACAACGGCACCATTCGCGGCTTCGTCCCAGCCGTGGAGTGAGAGATCAATCCGTTTCCCCACAGAGGCCAGCCCCCTCCACGGGCGCCCCGGCCGCCCGCCACGGCGGAGGCGGACGCCCGGCCACGGCGCCTCCATCCACTCTGCTCGGGGAAACCTCCCCGGCGCCGGGGCCGCCGGCCGCGCCCCATCGTCGCGGCTCGTTTTCCGGGTGGCCGCGACATGCCCCGAGCGAGAAAGGGCCCTGCTCCACGCGGAACTGGGCGCTGACCAGGGCTGCCCAACGCCGGCCAATTCTCACGAGCGTTCTGCCCAAATCGATCCCGATTTGGGCAGAACGCTCGTGAGAATTGGCCGGAAAAAGCCCGGCGAAAACACTTCGGGCACCACAGGGCCGCAGGGCCGCCCCCCCGGGGCCCTGTCCGGGATCGCGTGTCGTCGCGTTCCGGCACCGCCAGGAGGAGCTGCGGGAGGCGTGCACCGGGGAGGCCGAAGCCTCCCGCTCCTCAGCCTCCGGGGGTCCCCTCCCTGGCGCCGGCAGCTGGGGCCGGGCAGCCACGAAAGCCGGGCCCGGAACCGGGCCTGCTTGCTCAGCCTTCCGTTGCCAGGGGCCTGAGCCTGGGGGCCTCCCCATGGGGAACCCTGAGTCCCGCGCCACGAGTCCCCCGACCGTCCCGGAGACAACGGCACCATTCGCGGCTTCGTCCCAGCCGTGGTGTGAGAGAACAATCCGTTTCCCCACAGAGGCCAGCGCCGTCCACGGGCGTCCCGGCCGCCCGCCACGGCGGAGGCGGACGCCCGGCCACGGCGCCTCCATCCACTCTGCTCGGGGAAACCTCCCCGGCGCCGGGGCCGCCGGCCACGCCCCATCGTCGCGGCTCGTTTTCCGGGTGGCCGCGACACGCCCCGAGCGAGAAAGGGCCCTGCTCCACGCGGAACTGGGCGCTGACCAGGGCTGCCCAACGCCGGCCAAATCTCACGAGCGTTCTGCCCAAATCGATCCCGATTTGGGCAGAACGCTCGTGAGAATTGGCCGGAAAAAGCCCGGCGAACACACTTCGGGCACCACAGGGCCGCAGGGCCGCCCCCCCGGGGCCCTGTCCGGGATCGCGTGTCGTCGCGTTCCGGCACCGCCAGGAGGAACTGCGGGAGGCGTGCACCGGGGAGGCCGACGCCTCCCGCTCCTCAGCCTCCGGGGGTCCCCTCCCTGGCGCCGGCAGCTGGGGCCGGGCAGCCCCGAAAGCCGGGCCCGGGCCCGGGCCTGTTTGCTCGGCCTTCCGTTGCCAGGGGCCTGAGCCTGGGGGCCTCCCCATGGGGAACACTGAGTCCCGCGCCACGAGTCCCCCGACCGTCCCGGCGACAACGGCACCATTCGCGGCTTCGTCCCAGCCGTGGAGTGAGAGATCAAACCGTTTCCCCACAGAGGCCAGCCCCCTACACGGGCGCCCCGGCCGCCCGCCACGGCGGAGGCGGACGCCCGGCCACGGCGCCTCCATCCACTCTGCTCGGGGAAACCTCCCCGGCGCCGGGGCCGCCGGCCGCGCCCCATCGTCGCGGCTCGTTTTCCGGGTGGCCGCGACATGCCCCGAGCGAGAAAGGGCCCTGCTCCACGCGGAACTGGGCGCTGACCAGGGCTGCCCAACGCCGGCCAATTCTCACGAGCGTTCTGCCCAAATCGATCCCGATTTGGGCAGAACGCTCGTGAGAATTGGCCGGAAAAAGCCCGGCGAACACACTTCGGGCACCACAGGGCCGCAGGGACCCCCCCCGGGGCCCTGTCCGCATTCGCGTGTCGTCGCGTTCCGGCACCGCCAGGAGGAGCTGCGGGAGGCGTGCACCGGGGAGGCCGACGCCTCCCGCTCCTCAGCCTCCGGGGGTCCCCTCCCTGGCGCTGGCAGCTGGGGCCGGGCAGCCCCGAAAGCCGGGCCCGGAACAGGGCCTGCTTGCTCAGCCTTCCGTTGCCAGGGGCCTGAGCCTGGGGGCCTCCCCTTGGGGAACCCTGAGTCCCGCGCAACGAGTCCCCCGACCGTCCCGGCGACAACGGCACCATTCGCGGCTTCGTCCCAGGCGTGGAGTGAGAGATCAATCCGTTTCCCCACAGAGGCCAGCCCCCTCCACGGGCGCCCCGGCCGCCCGCCACGGCGGAGGCGGACGCCCGGCCACGGCGCCTCCATCCACTCTGCTCGGGGAAACCTCCCCGGCGCCGGGGCCGCCGGCCGCGCCCCATCGTCGCGGCTCGTTTTCCGGGTGGCCGCGACATGCCCCGAGCGAGAAAGGGCCCTGCTCCACGCGGAACTGGGCGCTGACCAGGGCTGCCCAACGCCGGCCAATTCTCACGAGCGTTCTGCCCAAATCGATCCCGATTTGGGCAGAACGCTCGTGAGAATTGGCCGGAAAAAGCCCGGCGAACACACTTCGGGCACCACAGGGCCCCAGGGCCGCCCCCCCGGGGCCCTGTCCGGGATCGCGTGTCGTCGCGTTCCGGCACCGCCAGGAGGAGCTGCGGGAGGCGTGTACCGGGGAGGCCGACGCCTCCCGCTCCTCAGCCTCCGGGGGTCCCCTCCCTGGCGCTGGCAGCTGGGGCCGGGCAGCCCCGATAACCGGGCCCGGAACCGGGCCTGCTTGCTCAGCCTTCCGTTGCCAGGGGCCTGAGCCTGGGGGCCTCCCCATGGGGAAACCTGAGTCCCGCGCCACGAGTCCCCCGACCGTCCCGGAGACAACGGCACCATTCGCGGCTTCGTCCCAGCCGTGGAGTGAGAGAACAATGCGTTTCCCCACAGAGGCCAGCCCCCTCCACGGGCGCCCCGGCCGCCCGCCACGGCGGAATCGGACGCCCGGCCACGGCGCCTCCATCCACTCTGCTCGGGGAAACCTCCCCGGCGCCGGGGCCGCCGGCCGCGCCCCATCGTCGCGGCTCGATTTCCGGGTGGCCGCGACATGCCCTGAGCGAGAAAGGGCCCTGCTCCACGCGGAACTGGGCGCTGACCAGGGCTGCCCAACGCCGGCCAATTCTCACGAGCGTTCTGCCCAAATCGATCCCGATTTGGGCAGAACGCTCGTGAGAATTGGCCAGAAATTGCCCGGCGAATACACTTCGGGCACCACAGGGCCGCAGGGCCGCCCCCCCGGGGCCATGTCCGGGATCGCGTGTCGTCGAGTTCCGGCTCCGCCAGGAGGAGCTGCGGGAGGCGTGCACCGGGGAGGCCGACGCCTCCCGCTCCTCAGCCTCCGGGGGTCCCCTCCCTGGCGCCGGCAGCTGGGGCCGGGCAGCCCCGAAAGCCGGGCCCGGGCCCGGGCCTGCTTGCTCAGCCTTCCGTTGCCAGGGGCCTGAGCCTGGGGGCCTCCCCATGGGGAACCCTGAGTCCCGCGCCACGAGTCCCCCGACCGTCCCGGCGACAACGGCACCATTCGCGGCTTCGTCCCAGCCGTGGAGTGAGAGATCAATCCGTTTCCCCACAGAGGCCAGCCCCCTCCACGGGCGCCCCGGCCGCCCGCCACGGCGGAGGCGGACGCCCGGCCACGGCGCCTCCATCCACTCTGCTCGGGGAAACCTCCCCGGCGCCGGGGCCGCCGGCCGCGCCCCATCGTCGCGGCTCGTTTTCCGGGTGGCCGCGACATGCCCCGAGCGAGAAAGGGCCCTGCTCCACGCGGAACTGGGCGCTGACCAGGGCTGCCCAACGCCGGCCAATTCTCAGGAGCGTTCTGCCCAAATCGATCCCGATTTGGGCAGAACGCTCGTGAGAATTGGCCGGAAAAACCCCGGCGAACACACTTCGGGAACCACAGGGCCGCAGGGCCGCCCCCCCGGGGCCCTGTCCGGGATCGCGTGTCGTCGCGTTCCGGCACCGCCAGGAGGAGCTGCGGGAGGCGTGTACCGGGGAGGCCGACGCCTCCCGCTCCTCAGCCTCCGAGGGTCCCCTCCCTGGCGCCGGCAGCTGGGGCCGGGCAGCCCCGAAAGCCGGGCCCGGGCCCGGGCCTGTTTGCTCAGCCTTCCGTTGCCAGGGGCCTGAGCCTGGGGGCCTCCCCATGGGGAACCCTGAGTCCCGCGCCACGAGTCCCCTGACCGTCCCGGCGACAACGGCACCATTCGCGGCTTCGTCCCAGCCGTGGAGTGAGAGATCAATCCGTTTCCCCACAGAGGCCAGCCCCCTCCACGGGCGCCCCGGCCGCCCGCCACGGCGGAGGCGGACGCCCGGCCACGGCGCCTCCATCCACTCTGCTCGGGGAAACCTCCCCGGCGCCGGGGCCGCCGGCCGCGCCCCATCGTCGCGGCTCGTTTTCCGGGTGGCCGCGACATGCCCCGAGCGAGAAAGGGCCCTGCTCCACGCGGAACTGGGCGCTGACCAGGGCTGCCCAACGCCGGCCAATTCTCACGAGCGTTCTGACCAAATCGATCCCGATTTGGGCAGAACGCTCGTGAGAATTGGCCAGAAATTGCCCGGCGAACACACTTCGGGCACCACAGGGCCGCAGGGCCGCCCCCCCGGGGCCCTGTCCGGGATCGCGTGTCGTCGCGTTCCGGCACCGCCAGGAGGAGCTGCGGGAGGCGTGCACCGGGGAGGCCGAAGCCTCCCGCTCCTCAGCCTCCGGGGTTCCCCTCCCTGGCGCCGGCAGCTGGGGCCGGGCAGCCCCGAAAGCCGGGCCCGGAACCGGGCCTGCTTGCTCAGCCTTCCGTTGCCAGGGGCCTGAGCCTGGGGGCCTCCCCATGGGGAACCCTGAGTCCCGCGCCACGAGTCCCCCGACCGTCCCGGAGACAACGGCACCATTCGCGGCTTCGTCCCAGCCGTGGAGTGAGAGAACAATCCGTTTCCCCACAGAGGCCAGCCCCCTCCACGGGCGCCCCGGCCGCCCGCCACGGCGGAGGCGGACGCCCGGCCACGGCGCCTCCATCCACTCTGCTCGGGGAAACCTCCCCGGCACCGGGGCCGCCGGCCGCGCCCCATCGTCGCGGCTCGTTTTCCGGGGGGGCGCGACATGCCCCGAGCGAGAAAGGGCCCTGCTCCACGCGGAACTGGGCGCTGAACAGGGCTGCCCAACGCCGGCCAATTCTCACGAGCGTTCTGCCCAAATCGATCCCGATTTGGGCAGAACGCTCGTGAGAATTGGCTGGAAAAACCCCGGCGAACACACTTCGGGCTCCACAGGGCCGCAGGGCTGCCCCCCCGGGGCCCTGTCCGGGATCGCGTGTCGTCGCGTTCCGGCTCCGCCAGGAGGAGCTGCGGGAGGCGTGCACCGGGGAGGCCGACGCCTCCCGCTCCTCAGCCTCCGGGGGTCCCCTCCCTGGCGCCGGCAGCTGGGGCCGGGCAGCCCCGAAAGCCGGGCCCGGGCCCGGGCCTGCTTGCTCAGCCTTCCGTTGCCAGGGGCCTGAGCCTGGGGGCCTCCCCATGGGGAACCCTGAGTCCCGCGCCACGAGTCCCCCGACCGTCCCGGAGACAACGGCACCATTCGCGGCTTCGTCCCAGCCGTGGAGTGAGAGATCAATCCGTTTCCCCACAGAGGCCAGCCCCCTCCACGGGCGCCCCGGCCGCCCGCCACGGCGGAGGCGGACGCCCGGCCACGGCGCCTCCATCCACTCTGCTCGGGGAAACCTCCCCGGCGCCGGGGCCGCCGGCCGCGCCCCATCGTCGCGGCTCGTTTTCGGGTGGCCGCGACATGCCCCGAGCGAGAAAGGGCCCTGCTCCACGCGGAACTGGGCGCTGACCAGGGCTGCCCAACGCCGGCCAATTCTCACGAGCGTTCTGCCCAAATCGATCCCGATTTGGGTAGAACGCTCGTGAGAATTGGCCGGAAAAAGCCCGGCGAACACACTTCGGGCACCACAGGGCCGCAGGGCCGCCCCCCCCGGGGCCCTGTCCGGGATCGCGTGTCGTCTCGTTCCGGCACCGCCAGGAGGAGCTGCGGGAGGCGTGCACCGGGGAGGCCGACGCCTCCCGCTCCTCAGCCTCCGGGGGTCCCCTCCCTGGCGCCGGCAGCTGGGGCCGGGCAGCCCCGAAAGCCGTGCCCGGGCCCGGGACTGTTTGCTCAGCCTTCCGTTGCCAGGGGCCTGAGCCTGGGGGCCTCCCCATGGGGAACACTGAGTCCCGCGCCACGAGTCCCCCGACCGTCCCGGCGACAACGGCACCATTCGCGGCTTCGTCCCAGCCGTGGAGTGAGAGATCAATCCGTTTCCCCACAGAGGCCAGCCCCCTCCACGGGCGCCCCGGCCGCCCGCCACGGCGGAGGCGGACGCCCGGCCACGGCGCCTCCATCCACTCTGCTCGGGGAAACCTCCCCGGCGCCGGGGCCGCCGGCCGCGCCCCATCGTCGCGGCTCGTTTTCCGGGTGGCCGCGACATGCCCTGAGCGAGAAAGGGCCCTGCTCCACGCGGAACTGGGCGCTGACCAGGGCTGCCCAACGCCGGCCAATTCTCACGAGCGTTCTGCCCAAATCGATCCCGATTTGGGTAGAACGCTCGTGAGAATTGGCCGGAAAAAGCCCGCCGAACACACTTCGGGCACCACAGGGCCGCAGGGCCGCCCCCCCGGGGCCCTGTCCGGGATCGCGTGTCGTCGCGTTCCGGCACCGCCAGGAGGAGCTGCGGGAGGCGTGCACCGGGGAGGCCGACGCCTCCCGCACCTCAGCCTCCGGGGGTCCCCTCCCTGGCGCTGGCAGCTGGGGCCGGGCAGCCCCGATAACCGGGCCCGGAACCGGGCCTGCTTGCTCAGCCTTCCGTTGCCAGGGGCCTGAGCCTGGGGGCCTCCCCATGGGGAAACCTGAGTCCCGCGCCACGAGTCCCCCGACCGTCCCGGAGACAACGGCACCATTCGCGGCTTCGTCCCAGCCGTGGAGTGAGAGAACAATACGTTTCCCCACAGAGGCCAGCCCCCTCCACGGGCGCCCCGGCCGCCCGCCACGGCGGAATCGGACGCCCGGCCACGGCGCCTCCATCCACTCTGCTCGGGGAAACCTCCCCGGCGCCGGGGCCGCCGGCCGCGCCCCATCGTCGCGGCTCGTTTTCCGGGTGGCCGCGACATGCCCCGAGCGAGAAAGGGCCCTGCTCCACGCGGAACTGGGCGCTGACCAGGGCTGCCCAACGCCGGCCAATTCTCACGAGCGTTCTGCCCAAATCGATCCCGATTTGGGTAGAACGCTCGTGAGAATTGGCCGGAAAAAGCCCGGCGAACACACTTCGGGCACCACAGGGCCGCAGGGCCGCCCCCCCTGGGCCCTGTCCGGGATCGCGTGTCGTCTCGTTCTGGCACCGCCAGGAGGAGCTGCGGGAGGCGTGCACCGGGGAGGCCGACGCCTCCCGCTCCTCAGCCTCCGGGGTCCCCTCCCTGGCGCCGGCAGCTGGGGCCGGGCAGCCCCGAAAGCCGTGCCCGGGCCCGGGACTGTTTGCTCAGCCTTCCGTTGCCAGGGGCCTGAGCCTGGGGGCCTCCCCATGGGGAACCCTGAGTCCCGCGCCACGAGTCCCCTGACCGTCCCGGCGACAACGGCACCATTCGCGGCTTCGTCCCAGCCGTGGAGTGAGAGATCAATCCGTTTCCCCACAGAGGCCAGCCCCCTCCACGGGCGCCCCGGCTGCCCGCCACGGCGGAGGCGGACGCCCGGCCACGGCGCCTCCATCCACTCTGCTCGGGGAAACCTCCCCAGCGCCGGGGCCGCCGGCCGCGCCCCATCGTCGCGGCTCGTTTTCCGGGTGGCCGCGACATGCCCCGAGCGAGAAAGGGCCCTGCTCCACGCGGAACTGGGCGCTGACCAGGGCTGCCCAACGCCGGCCAATTCTCACGAGCGTTCTGACCAAATCGATCCCGATTTGGGCAGAACGCTCGTGAGAATTGGCCAGAAATTGCCCGGCGAACACACTTCGGGCACCACAGGGCCGCAGGGCCGCCCCCCCGGGGCCCTGTCCGGGATCGCGTGTCGTCGCGTTCCGGCACCGCCAGGAGGAGCTGCGGGAGGCGTGCACCGGGGAGGCCGAAGCCTCCCGCTCCTCAGCCTCCGGGGTTCCCCTCCCTGGCGCCGGCAGCTGGGGCCGGGCAGCCCCGAAAGCCGGGCCCGGAACCGGGCCTGCTTGCTCAGCCTTCCGTTGCCAGGGGCCTGAGCCTGGGGGCCTCCCCATGGGGAACCCTGAGTCCCGCGCCACGAGTCCCCCGACCGTCCCGGAGACAACGGCACCATTCGCGGCTTCGTCCCAGCCGTGGAGTGAGAGAACAATCCGTTTCCCCACAGAGGCCAGCCCCCTCCACGGGCGCCCCGGCCGCCCGCCACGGCGGAGGCGGACGCCCGGCCACGGCGCCTCCATCCACTCTGCTCGGGGAAACCTCCCCGGCACCGGGGCCGCCGGCCGCGCCCCATCGTCGCGGCTCGTTTTCCGGGGAGGCGCGACATGCCCCGAGCGAGAAAGGGCCCTGCTCCACGCGGAACTGGGCGCTGAACAGGGCTGCCCAACGCCGGCCAATTCTCACGAGCGTTCTGCCCAAATCGATCCCGATTTGGGCAGAACGCTCGTGAGAATTGGCTGGAAAAACCCCGGCGAACACACTTCGGGCTCCACAGGGCCGCAGGGCCGCCCCCCCGGGGCCCTGTCCGGGATCGCGTGTCGTCGCGTTCCGGCTCCGCCAGGAGGAGCTGCGGGAGGCGTGCACCGGGGAGGCCGACGCCTCCCGCTCCTCAGCCTCCGGGGGTCCCCTCCCTGGCGCCGGCAGCTGGGGCCGGGCAGCCCCGAAAGCCGGGCCCGGGCCCGGGCCTGCTTGCTCAGCCTTCCGTTGCCAGGGGCCTGAGCCTGGGGGCCTCCCCATGGGGAACCCTGAGTCCCGCGCCACGAGTCCCCCGACCGTCCCGGAGACAACGGCACCATTCGCGGCTTCGTCCCAGCCGTGGAGTGAGAGATCAATCCGTTTCCCCACAGAGGCCAACCCCTTCCACGGGCGCCCCGGCCGCCCGCCACGGCGGAGGCGGACGCCCGGCCACGGCGCCTCCATCCACTCTGTTCGGGGAAATCTCCCCGGCGCCGGGGCCGCCGGCCGCGCCCCATCGTCGCGGCTCGTTTTCCGGGTGGCCGCGACATGCCCCGAGCGAGAAAGGGCCCTGCTCCACGCGGAACTGGGCGCTGACCAGGGCTGCCCAACGCCGGCCAATTCTCACGAGCGTTCTGACCAAATCGATCCCGATTTGGGCAGAACGCTCGTGAGAATTGGCCAGAAATTGCCCGCCGAACACACTTCGGGCACCACAGGGCCGCAGGGCCGCCCCCCCGGGGCCCTGTCCGGGATCGCGTGTCGTCGCGTTCCGGCACCGCCAGGAGGAGCTGCGGGAGGCGTGTACCGGGGAGGCCGACGCCTCCCGCTCCTCAGCCTCCGGGGGTCCCCTCCCTGGCGCTGGCAGCTGGGGCCGGGCAGCCCCGATAACCGGGCCCGGAACCGGGCCTGCTTGCTCAGCCTTCCGTTGCCAGGGGCCTGAGCCTGGGGGCCTCCCCATGGGGAAACCTGAGTCCCGCGCCACGAGTCCCCCGACCGTCCCGGAGACAACGGCACCATTCGCGGCTTCGTCCCAGCCGTGGAGTGAGAGAACAATGCGTTTCCCCACAGAGGCCAGCCCCCTCCACGGGCGCCCCGGCCGCCCGCCACGGCGGAATCGGACGCCCGGCCACGGCGCCTCCATCCACTCTGCTCGGGGAAACCTCCCCGGCGCCGGGGCCGCCGGCCGCGCCCCATCGTCGCGGCTCGATTTCCGGGTGGCCGCGACATGCCCTGAGCGAGAAAGGGCCCTGCTCCACGCGGAACTGGGCGCTGACCAGGGCTGCCCAACGCCGGCCAATTCTCACGAGCGTTCTGCCCAAATCGATCCCGATTTGGGCAGAACGCTCGTGAGAATTGGCCAGAAATTGCCCGGCGAATACACTTCGGGCACCACAGGGCCGCAGGGCCGCCCCCCCGGGGCCATGTCCGGGATCGCGTGTCGTCGAGTTCCGGCTCCGCCAGGAGGAGCTGCGGGAGGCGTGCACCGGGGAGGCCGACGCCTCCCGCTCCTCAGCCTCCGGGGGTCCCCTCCCTGGCGCCGGCAGCTGGGGCCGGGCAGCCCCGAAAGCCGGGCCCGGGCCCGGGCCTGCTTGCTCAGCCTTCCGTTGCCAGGGGCCTGAGCCTGGGGGCCTCCCCATGGGGAACCCTGAGTCCCGCGCCACGAGTCCCCCGACCGTCCCGGCGACAACGGCACCATTCGCGGCTTCGTCCCAGCCGTGGAGTGAGAGATCAATCCGTTTCCCCACAGAGGCCAGCCCCCTCCACGGGCGCCCCGGCCGCCCGCCACGGCGGAGGCGGACGCCCGGCCACGGCGCCTCCATCCACTCTGCTCGGGGAAACCTCCCCGGCGCCGGGGCCGCCGGCCGCGCCCCATCGTCGCGGCTCGTTTTCCGGGTGGCCGCGACATGCCCCGAGCGAGAAAGGGCCCTGCTCCACGCGGAACTGGGCGCTGACCAGGGCTGCCCAACGCCGGCCAATTCTCAGGAGCGTTCTGCCCAAATCGATCCCGATTTGGGCAGAACGCTCGTGAGAATTGGCCGGAAAAACCCCGGCGAACACACTTCGGGAACCACAGGGCCGCAGGGCCGCCCCCCCGGGGCCCTGTCCGGGATCGCGTGTCGTCGCGTTCCGGCACCGCCAGGAGGAGCTGCGGGAGGCGTGTACCGGGGAGGCCGACGCCTCCCGCTCCTCAGCCTCCGAGGGTCCCCTCCCTGGCGCCGGCAGCTGGGGCCGGGCAGCCCCGAAAGCCGGGCCCGGGCCCGGGCCTGTTTGCTCAGCCTTCCGTTGCCAGGGGCCTGAGCCTGGGGGCCTCCCCATGGGGAACCCTGAGTCCCGCGCCACGAGTCCCCTGACCGTCCCGGCGACAACGGCACCATTCGCGGCTTCGTCCCAGCCGTGGAGTGAGAGATCAATCCGTTTCCCCACAGAGGCCAGCCCCCTCCACGGGCGCCCCGGCCGCCCGCCACGGCGGAGGCGGACGCCCGGCCACGGCGCCTCCATCCACTCTGCTCGGGGAAACCTCCCCGGCGCCGGGGCCGCCGGCCGCGCCCCATCGTCGCGGCTCGTTTTCCGGGTGGCCGCGACATGCCCCGAGCGAGAAAGGGCCCTGCTCCACGCGGAACTGGGCGCTGACCAGGGCTGCCCAACGCCGGCCAATTCTCACGAGCGTTCTGACCAAATCGATCCCGATTTGGGCAGAACGCTCGTGAGAATTGGCCAGAAATTGCCCGGCGAACACACTTCGGGCACCACAGGGCCGCAGGGCCGCCCCCCCGGGGCCCTGTCCGGGATCGCGTGTCGTCGCGTTCCGGCACCGCCAGGAGGAGCTGCGGGAGGCGTGCACCGGGGAGGCCGAAGCCTCCCGCTCCTCAGCCTCCGGGGTTCCCCTCCCTGGCGCCGGCAGCTGGGGCCGGGCAGCCCCGAAAGCCGGGCCCGGAACCGGGCCTGCTTGCTCAGCCTTCCGTTGCCAGGGGCCTGAGCCTGGGGGCCTCCCCATGGGGAACCCTGAGTCCCGCGCCACGAGTCCCCCGACCGTCCCGGAGACAACGGCACCATTCGCGGCTTCGTCCCAGCCGTGGAGTGAGAGAACAATCCGTTTCCCCACAGAGGCCAGCCCCCTCCACGGGCGCCGCGGCCGCCCGCCACGGCGGAGGCGGACGCCCGGCCACGGCGCCTCCATCCACTCTGCTCGGGGAAACCTCCCCGGCACCGGGGCCGCCGGCCGCGCCCCATCGTCGCGGCTCGTTTTCCGGGGGGGCGCGACATGCCCCGAGCGAGAAAGGGCCCTGCTCCACGCGGAACTGGGCGCTGAACAGGGCTGCCCAACGCCGGCCAATTCTCACGAGCGTTCTGCCCAAATCGATCCCGATTTGGGCAGAACGCTCGTGAGAATTGGCTGGAAAAACCCCGGCGAACACACTTCGGGCTCCACAGGGCCGCAGGGCTGCCCCCCCGGGGCCCTGTCCGGGATCGCGTGTCGTCGCGTTCCGGCTCCGCCAGGAGGAGCTGCGGGAGGCGTGCACCGGGGAGGCCGACGCCTCCCGCTCCTCAGCCTCCGGGGGTCCCCTCCCTGGCGCCGGCAGCTGGGGCCGGGCAGCCCCGAAAGCCGGGCCCGGGCCCGGGCCTGCTTGCTCAGCCTTCCGTTGCCAGGGGCCTGAGCCTGGGGGCCTCCCCATGGGGAACCCTGAGTCCCGCGCCACGAGTCCCCCGACCGTCCCGGAGACAACGGCACCATTCGCGGCTTCGTCCCAGCCGTGGAGTGAGAGATCAATCCGTTTCCCCACAGAGGCCAGCCCCCTCCACGGGCGCCCCGGCCGCCCGCCACGGCGGAGGCGGACGCCCGGCCACGGCGCCTCCATCCACTCTGCTCGGGGAAACCTCCCCGGCGCCGGGGCCGCCGGCCGCGCCCCATCGTCGCGGCTCGTTTTCGGGTGGCCGCGACATGCCCCGAGCGAGAAAGGGCCCTGCTCCACGCGGAACTGGGCGCTGACCAGGGCTGCCCAACGCCGGCCAATTCTCACGAGCGTTCTGCCCAAATCGATCCCGATTTGGGTAGAACGCTCGTGAGAATTGGCCGGAAAAAGCCCGGCGAACACACTTCGGGCACCACAGGGCCGCAGGGCCGCCCCCCCCGGGGCCCTGTCCGGGATCGCGTGTCGTCTCGTTCCGGCACCGCCAGGAGGAGCTGCGGGAGGCGTGCACCGGGGAGGCCGACGCCTCCCGCTCCTCAGCCTCCGGGGGTCCCCTCCCTGGCGCCGGCAGCTGGGGCCGGGCAGCCCCGAAAGCCGTGCCCGGGCCCGGGACTGTTTGCTCAGCCTTCCGTTGCCAGGGGCCTGAGCCTGGGGGCCTCCCCATGGGGAACACTGAGTCCCGCGCCACGAGTCCCCCGACCGTCCCGGCGACAACGGCACCATTCGCGGCTTCGTCCCAGCCGTGGAGTGAGAGATCAATCCGTTTCCCCACAGAGGCCAGCCCCCTCCACGGGCGCCCCGGCCGCCCGCCACGGCGGAGGCGGACGCCCGGCCACGGCGCCTCCATCCACTCTGCTCGGGGAAACCTCCCCGGCGCCGGGGCCGCCGGCCGCGCCCCATCGTCGCGGCTCGTTTTCCGGGTGGCCGCGACATGCCCTGAGCGAGAAAGGGCCCTGCTCCACGCGGAACTGGGCGCTGACCAGGGCTGCCCAACGCCGGCCAATTCTCACGAGCGTTCTGCCCAAATCGATCCCGATTTGGGTAGAACGCTCGTGAGAATTGGCCGGAAAAAGCCCGCCGAACACACTTCGGGCACCACAGGGCCGCAGGGCCGCCCCCCCGGGGCCCTGTCCGGGATCGCGTGTCGTCGCGTTCCGGCACCGCCAGGAGGAGCTGCGGGAGGCGTGCACCGGGGAGGCCGACGCCTCCCGCACCTCAGCCTCCGGGGGTCCCCTCCCTGGCGCTGGCAGCTGGGGCCGGGCAGCCCCGATAACCGGGCCCGGAACCGGGCCTGCTTGCTCAGCCTTCCGTTGCCAGGGGCCTGAGCCTGGGGGCCTCCCCATGGGGAAACCTGAGTCCCGCGCCACGAGTCCCCCGACCGTCCCGGAGACAACGGCACCATTCGCGGCTTCGTCCCAGCCGTGGAGTGAGAGAACAATACGTTTCCCCACAGAGGCCAGCCCCCTCCACGGGCGCCCCGGCCGCCCGCCACGGCGGAATCGGACGCCCGGCCACGGCGCCTCCATCCACTCTGCTCGGGGAAACCTCCCCGGCGCCGGGGCCGCCGGCCGCGCCCCATCGTCGCGGCTCGTTTTCCGGGTGGCCGCGACATGCCCCGAGCGAGAAAGGGCCCTGCTCCACGCGGAACTGGGCGCTGACCAGGGCTGCCCAACGCCGGCCAATTCTCACGAGCGTTCTGCCCAAATCGATCCCGATTTGGGTAGAACGCTCGTGAGAATTGGCCGGAAAAAGCCCGGCGAACACACTTCGGGCACCACAGGGCCGCAGGGCCGCCCCCCCTGGGCCCTGTCCGGGATCGCGTGTCGTCTCGTTCTGGCACCGCCAGGAGGAGCTGCGGGAGGTGTGCACCGGGGAGGCCGACGCCTCCCGCTCCTCAGCCTCCCGGGTCCCCTCCCTGGCGCCGGCAGCTGGGGCCGGGCAGCCCCGAAAGCCGTGCCCGGGCCCGGGACTGTTTGCTCAGCCTTCCGTTGCCAGGGGCCTGAGCCTGGGGGACTCCCCATGGGGAACACTGAGTCCCGCGCCACGAGTCCCCCGACCGTCCCGGCGACAACGGCACCATTCGCGGCTTCGTCCCAGCCGTGGAGTGAGAGATCAATCCGTTTCCCCACAGAGGCCAGCCCCCTCCACGGGCGCCCCGGCCGCCCGCCACGGCGGAATCGGACGCCCGGCCACGGCGCCTCCATCCACTCTGCTCGGGGAAACCTCCCCGGCGCCGGGGCCGCCGGCCGCGCCCCATCGTCGCGGCTCGTTTTCCGGGTGGCCGCGACATGCCCTGAGCGAGAAAGGGCCCTGCTCCACGCGGAACTGGGCGCTGACCAGGGCTGCCCAACGCCGGCCAATTCTCACGAGCGTTCTGCCCAAATCGATCCCGATTTGGGCAGAACGCTAGTGAGAATTGGCCAGAAATTGCCCGGCGAATACACTTCGGGCACCACAGGGCCGCAGGGCCGCCCCCCCGGGGCCATGTCCGGGATCGCGTGTCGTCGAGTTCCGGCTCCGCCAGGAGGAGCTGCGGGAGGCGTGCACCGGGGAGGCCGACGCCTCCCGCTCCTCAGCCTCCGGGGGTCCCCTCCCTGGCGCCGGCAGCTGGGGCCGGGCAGCCCCGAAAGCCGGGCCCGGGCCCGGGCCTGCTTGCTCAGCCTTCCGTTGCCAGGGGCCTGAGCCTGGGGGCCTCCCCATGGGGAACCCTGAGTCCCGCGCCACGAGTCCCCCGACCGTCCCGGAGACAACGGCACCATTCGCGGCTTCGTCCCAGCCGTGGAGTGAGAGATCAATCCGTTTCCCCACAGAGGCCAGCCCCCTCCACGGGCGCCCCGGCCGCCCGCCACGGCGGAGGCGGACGCCCGGCCACGGCGCCTCCATCCACTCTGCTCGGGGAAACCTCCCCGGCGCCGGGGCCGCCGGCCGCGCCCCATCGTCGCGGCTCGTTTTCCGGGTGGCCGCGACATGCCCCGAGCGAGAAAGGGCCCTGCTCCACGCGGAACTGGGCGCTGACCAGGGCTGCCCAACGCCGGCCAATTCTCAGGAGCGTTCTGCCCAAATCGATCCCGATTTGGGCAGAACGCTCGTGAGAATTGGCCGGAAAAACCCCGGCGAACACACTTCGGGAACCACAGGGCCGCAGGGCCGCCCCCCCGGGGCCCTGTCCGGGATCGCGTGTCGTCGCGTTCCGGCACCGCCAGGAGGAGCTGCGGGAGGCGTGTACCGGGGAGGCCGACGCCTCCCGCTCCTCAGCCTCCGAGGGTCCCCTCCCTGGCGCCGGCAGCTGGGGCCGGGCAGCCCCGAAAGCCGGGCCCGGGCCCGGGCCTGTTTGCTCAGCCTTCCGTTGCCAGGGGCCTGAGCCTGGGGGCCTCCCCATGGGGAACCCTGAGTCCCGCGCCACGAGTCCCCTGACCGTCCCGGCGACAACGGCACCATTCGCGGCTTCGTCCCAGCCGTGGAGTGAGAGATCAATCCGTTTCCCCACAGAGGCCAGCCCCCTCCACGGGCGCCCCGGCTGCCCGCCACGGCGGAGGCGGACGCCCGGCCACGGCGCCTCCATCCACTCTGCTCGGGGAAACCTCCCCAGCGCCGGGGCCGCCGGCCGCGCCCCATCGTCGCGGCTCGTTTTCCGGGTGGCCGCGACATGCCCCGAGCGAGAAAGGGCCCTGCTCCACGCGGAACTGGGCGCTGACCAGGGCTGCCCAACGCCGGCCAATTCTCACGAGCGTTCTGACCAAATCGATCCCGATTTGGGCAGAACGCTCGTGAGAATTGGCCAGAAATTGCCCGGCGAACACACTTCGGGCACCACAGGGCCGCAGGGCCGCCCCCCCGGGGCCCTGTCCGGGATCGCGTGTCGTCGCGTTCCGGCACCGCCAGGAGGAGCTGCGGGAGGCGTGCACCGGGGAGGCCGAAGCCTCCCGCTCCTCAGCCTCCGGGGTTCCCCTCCCTGGCGCCGGCAGCTGGGGCCGGGCAGCCCCGAAAGCCGGGCCCGGAACCGGGCCTGCTTGCTCAGCCTTCCGTTGCCAGGGGCCTGAGCCTGGGGGCCTCCCCATGGGGAACCCTGAGTCCCGCGCCACGAGTCCCCCGACCGTCCCGGAGACAACGGCACCATTCGCGGCTTCGTCCCAGCCGTGGAGTGAGAGAACAATCCGTTTCCCCACAGAGGCCAGCCCCCTCCACGGGCGCCCCGGCCGCCCGCCACGGCGGAGGCGGACGCCCGGCCACGGCGCCTCCATCCACTCTGCTCGGGGAAACCTCCCCGGCACCGGGGCCGCCGGCCGCGCCCCATCGTCGCGGCTCGTTTTCCGGGGGGGCGCGACATGCCCCGAGCGAGAAAGGGCCCTGCTCCACGCGGAACTGGGCGCTGAACAGGGCTGCCCAACGCCGGCCAATTCTCACGAGCGTTCTGCCCAAATCGATCCCGATTTGGGCAGAACGCTCGTGAGAATTGGCTGGAAAAACCCCGGCGAACACACTTCGGGCTCCACAGGGCCGCAGGGCCGCCCCCCCGGGGCCCTGTCCGGGATCGCGTGTCGTCGCGTTCCGGCTCCGCCAGGAGGAGCTGCGGGAGGCGTGCACCGGGGAGGCCGACGCCTCCCGCTCCTCAGCCTCCGGGGGTCCCCTCCCTGGCGCCGGCAGCTGGGGCCGGGCAGCCCCGAAAGCCGGGCCCGGGCCCGGGCCTGCTTGCTCAGCCTTCCGTTGCCAGGGGCCTGAGCCTGGGGGCCTCCCCATGGGGAACCCTGAGTCCCGCGCCACGAGTCCCCCGACCGTCCCGGAGACAACGGCACCATTCGCGGCTTCGTCCCAGCCGTGGAGTGAGAGATCAATCCGTTTCCCCACAGAGGCCAACCCCTTCCACGGGCGCCCCGGCCGCCCGCCACGGCGGAGGCGGACGCCCGGCCACGGCGCCTCCATCCACTCTGTTCGGGGAAATCTCCCCGGCGCCGGGGCCGCCGGCCGCGCCCCATCGTCGCGGCTCGTTTTCCGGGTGGCCGCGACATGCCCCGAGCGAGAAAGGGCCCTGCTCCACGCGGAACTGGGCGCTGACCAGGGCTGCCCAACGCCGGCCAATTCTCACGAGCGTTCTGCCCAAATCGATCCCGATTTGGGCAGAACGCTCGTGAGAATTGGCCAGAAATTGCCCGGCGAATACACTTCGGGCACCACAGGGCCGCAGGGCCGCCCCCCCGGGGCCATGTCCGGGATCGCGTGTCGTCGAGTTCCGGCTCCGCCAGGAGGAGCTGCGGGAGGCGTGCACCGGGGAGGCCGACGCCTCCCGCTCCTCAGCCTCCGGGGGTCCCCTCCCTGGCGCCGGCAGCTGGGGCCGGGCAGCCCCGAAAGCCGGGCCCGGGCCCGGGCCTGCTTGCTCAGCCTTCCGTTGCCAGGGGCCTGAGCCTGGGGGCCTCCCCATGGGGAACCCTGAGTCCCGCGCCACGAGTCCCCCGACCGTCCCGGCGACAACGGCACCATTCGCGGCTTCGTCCCAGCCGTGGAGTGAGAGATCAATCCGTTTCCCCACAGAGGCCAGCCCCCTCCACGGGCGCCCCGGCCGCCCGCCACGGCGGAGGCGGACGCCCGGCCACGGCGCCTCCATCCACTCTGCTCGGGGAAACCTCCCCGGCGCCGGGGCCGCCGGCCGCGCCCCATCGTCGCGGCTCGTTTTCCGGGTGGCCGCGACATGCCCCGAGCGAGAAAGGGCCCTGCTCCACGCGGAACTGGGCGCTGACCAGGGCTGCCCAACGCCGGCCAATTCTCAGGAGCGTTCTGCCCAAATCGATCCCGATTTGGGCAGAACGCTCGTGAGAATTGGCCGGAAAAACCCCGGCGAACACACTTCGGGAACCACAGGGCCGCAGGGCCGCCCCCCCGGGGCCCTGTCCGGGATCGCGTGTCGTCGCGTTCCGGCACCGCCAGGAGGAGCTGCGGGAGGCGTGTACCGGGGAGGCCGACGCCTCCCGCTCCTCAGCCTCCGAGGGTCCCCTCCCTGGCGCCGGCAGCTGGGGCCGGGCAGCCCCGAAAGCCGGGCCCGGGCCCGGGCCTGTTTGCTCAGCCTTCCGTTGCCAGGGGCCTGAGCCTGGGGGCCTCCCCATGGGGAACCCTGAGTCCCGCGCCACGAATCCCCTGACCGTCCCGGCGACAACGGCACCATTCGCGGCTTCGTCCCAGCCGTGGAGTGAGAGATCAATCCGTTTCCCCACAGAGGCCAGCCCCCTCCACGGGCGCCCCGGCTGCCCGCCACGGCGGAGGCGGACGCCCGGCCACGGCGCCTCCATCCACTCTGCTCGGGGAAACCTCCCCAGCGCCGGGGCCGCCGGCCGCGCCCCATCGTCGCGGCTCGTTTTCCGGGTGGCCGCGACATGCCCCGAGCGAGAAAGGGCCCTGCTCCACGCGGAACTGGGCGCTGACCAGGGCTGCCCAACGCCGGCCAATTCTCACGAGCGTTCTGACCAAATCGATCCCGATTTGGGCAGAACGCTCGTGAGAATTGGCCAGAAATTGCCCGGCGAACACACTTCGGGCACCACAGGGCCGCAGGGCCGCCCCCCCGGGGCCCTGTCCGGGATCGCGTGTCGTCGCGTTCCGGCACCGCCAGGAGGAGCTGCGGGAGGCGTGCACCGGGGAGGCAGAAGCCTCCCGCTCCTCAGCCTCCGGGGTTCCCCTCCCTGGCGCCGGCAGCTGGGGCCGGGCAGCCCCGAAAGCCGGGCCCGGAACCGGGCCTGCTTGCTCAGCCTTCCGTTGCCAGGGGCCTGAGCCTGGGGGCCTCCCCATGGGGAACCCTGAGTCCCGCGCCACGAGTCCCCCGACCGTCCCGGAGACAACGGCACCATTCGCGGCTTCGTCCCAGCCGTGGAGTGAGAGAACAATCCGTTTCCCCACAGAGGCCAGCCCCCTCCACGGGCGCCCCGGCCGCCCGCCACGGCGGAGGCGGACGCCCGGCCACGGCGCCTCCATCCACTCTGCTCGGGGAAACCTCCCCGGCGCCGGGGCCGCCGGCCGCGCCCCATCGTCGCGGCTCGTTTTCCGGGGGGGCGCGACATGCCCCGAGCGAGAAAGGGCCCTGCTCCACGCGGAACTGGGCGCTGAACAGGGCTGCCCAACGCCGGCCAATTCTCACGAGCGTTCTGCCCAAATCGATCCCGATTTGGGCAGAACGCTCGTGAGAATTGGCTGGAAAAACCCCGGCGAACACACTTCGGGCTCCACAGGGCCGCAGGGCCGCCCCCCCGGGGCCCTGTCCGGGATCGCGTGTCGTCGCGTTCCGGCTCCGCCAGGAGGAGCTGCGGGAGGCGTGCACCGGGGAGGCCGACGCCTCCCGCTCCTCAGCCTCCGGGGGTCCCCTCCCTGGCGCCGGCAGCTGGGGCCGGGCAGCCCCGAAAGCCGGGCCCGGGCCCGGGCCTGCTTGCTCAGCCTTCCGTTGCCAGGGGCCTGAGCCTGGGGGCCTCCCCATGGGGAACCCTGAGTCCCGCGCCACGAGTCCCCCGACCGTCCCGGAGACAACGGCACCATTCGCGGCTTCGTCCCAGCCGTGGAGTGAGAGATCAATCCGTTTCCCCACAGAGGCCAGCCCCTTCCACGGGCGCCCCGGCCGCCCGCCACGGCGGAGGCGGACGCCCGGCCACGGCGCCTCCATCCACTCTGTTCGGGGAAATCTCCCCGGCGCCGGGGCCGCCGGCCGCGCCCCATCGTCGCGGCTCGTTTTCCGGGTGGCCGCGACATGCCCCGAGCGAGAAAGGGCCCTGCTCCACGCGGAACTGGGCGCTGACCAGGGCTGCCCAACGCCGGCCAATTCTCACGAGCGTTCTGCCCAAATCGATCCCGATTTGGGCAGAACGCTCGTGAGAATTGGCCAGAAATTGCCCGGCGAATACACTTCGGGCACCACAGGGCCGCAGGGCCGCCCCCCCGGGGCCATGTCCGGGATCGCGTGTCGTCGAGTTCCGGCTCCGCCAGGAGGAGCTGCGGGAGGCGTGCACCGGGGAGGCCGACGCCTCCCGCTCCTCAGCCTCCGGGGGTCCCCTCCCTGGCGCCGGCAGCTGGGGCCGGGCAGCCCCGAAAGCCGGGCCCGGGCCCGGGCCTGCTTGCTCAGCCTTCCGTTGCCAGGGGCCTGAGCCTGGGGGCCTCCCCATGGGGAACCCTGAGTCCCGCGCCACGAGTCCCCCGACCGTCCCGGCGACAACGGCACCATTCGCGGCTTCGTCCCAGCCGTGGAGTGAGAGATCAATCCGTTTCCCCACAGAGGCCAGCCCCCTCCACGGGCGCCCCGGCCGCCCGCCACGGCGGAGGCGGACGCCCGGCCACGGCGCCTCCATCCACTCTGCTCGGGGAAACCTCCCCGGCGCCGGGGCCGCCGGCCGCGCCCCATCGTCGCGGCTCGTTTTCCGGGTGGCCGCGACATGCCCCGAGCGAGAAAGGGCCCTGCTCCACGCGGAACTGGGCGCTGACCAGGGCTGCCCAACGCCGGCCAATTCTCAGGAGCGTTCTGCCCAAATCGATCCCGATTTGGGCAGAACGCTCGTGAGAATTGGCCGGAAAAACCCCGGCGAACACACTTCGGGAACCACAGGGCCGCAGGGCCGCCCCCCCGGGGCCCTGTCCGGGATCGCGTGTCGTCGCGTTCCGGCACCGCCAGGAGGAGCTGCGGGAGGCGTGTACCGGGGAGGCCGACGCCTCCCGCTCCTCAGCCTCCGAGGGTCCCCTCCCTGGCGCCGGCAGCTGGGGCCGGGCAGCCCCGAAAGCCGGGCCCGGGCCCGGGCCTGTTTGCTCAGCCTTCCGTTGCCAGGGGCCTGAGCCTGGGGGCCTCCCCATGGGGAACCCTGAGTCCCGCGCCATGAGTCCCCTGACCGTCCCGGCGACAACGGCACCATTCGCGGCTTCGTCCCAGCCGTGGAGTGAGAGATCAATCCGTTTCCCCACAGAGGCCAGCCCCCTCCACGGGCGCCCCGGCCGCCCGCCACGGCGGAGGCGGACGCCCGGCCACGGCGCCTCCATCCACTCTGCTCGGGGAAACCTCCCCGGCGCCGGGGCCGCCGGCCGCGCCCCATCGTCGCGGCTCGTTTTCCGGGTGGCCGCGACATGCCCCGAGCGAGAAAGGGCCCTGCTCCACGCGGAACTGGGCGCTGACCAGGGCTGCCCAACGCCGGCCAATTCTCACGAGCGTTCTGACCAAATCGATCCCGATTTGGGCAGAACGCTCGTGAGAATTGGCCAGAAATTGCCCGGCGAACACACTTCGGGCACCACAGGGCCGCAGGGCCGCCCCCCCGGGGCCCTGTCCGGGATCGCGTGTCGTCGCGTTCCGGCACCGCCAGGAGGAGCTGCGGGAGGCGTGCACCGGGGAGGCCGAAGCCTCCCGCTCCTCAGCCTCCGGGGTTCCCCTCCCTGGCGCCGGCAGCTGGGGCCGGGCAGCCCCGAAAGCCGGGCCCGGAACCGGGCCTGCTTGCTCAGCCTTCCGTTGCCAGGGGCCTGAGCCTGGGGGCCTCCCCATGGGGAACCCTGAGTCCCGCGCCACGAGTCCCCCGACCGTCCCGGAGACAACGGCACCATTCGCGGCTTCGTCCCAGCCGTGGAGTGAGAGAACAATCCGTTTCCCCACAGAGGCCAGCCCCCTCCACGGGCGCCCCGGCCGCCCGCCACGGCGGAGGCGGACGCCCGGCCACGGCGCCTCCATCCACTCTGCTCGGGGAAACCTCCCCGGCACCGGGGCCGCCGGCCGCGCCCCATCGTCGCGGCTCGTTTTCCGGGGGGGCGCGACATGCCCCGAGCGAGAAAGGGCCCTGCTCCACGCGGAACTGGGCGCTGAACAGGGCTGCCCAACGCCGGCCAATTCTCACGAGCGTTCTGCCCAAATCGATCCCGATTTGGGCAGAACGCTCGTGAGAATTGGCTGGAAAAACCCCGGCGAACACACTTCGGGCTCCACAGGGCCGCAGGGCTGCCCCCCCGGGGCCCTGTCCGGGATCGCGTGTCGTCGCGTTCCGGCTCCGCCAGGAGGAGCTGCGGGAGGCGTGCACCGGGGAGGCCGACGCCTCCCGCTCCTCAGCCTCCGGGGGTCCCCTCCCTGGCGCCGGCAGCTGGGGCCGGGCAGCCCCGAAAGCCGGGCCCGGGCCCGGGCCTGCTTGCTCAGCCTTCCGTTGCCAGGGGCCTGAGCCTGGGGGCCTCCCCATGGGGAACCCTGAGTCCCGCGCCACGAGTCCCCCGACCGTCCCGGAGACAACGGCACCATTCGCGGCTTCGTCCCAGCCGTGGAGTGAGAGATCAATCCGTTTCCCCACAGAGGCCAGCCCCCTCCACGGGCGCCCCGGCCGCCCGCCACGGCGGAGGCGGACGCCCGGCCACGGCGCCTCCATCCACTCTGCTCGGGGAAACCTCCCCGGCGCCGGGGCCGCCGGCCGCGCCCCATCGTCGCGGCTCGTTTTCGGGTGGCCGCGACATGCCCCGAGCGAGAAAGGGCCCTGCTCCACGCGGAACTGGGCGCTGACCAGGGCTGCCCAACGCCGGCCAATTCTCACGAGCGTTCTGCCCAAATCGATCCCGATTTGGGTAGAACGCTCGTGAGAATTGGCCGGAAAAAGCCCGGCGAACACACTTCGGGCACCACAGGGCCGCAGGGCCGCCCCCCCGGGGCCCTGTCCGGGATCGCGTGTCGTCTCGTTCCGGCACCGCCAGGAGGAGCTGCGGGAGGCGTGCACCGGGGAGGCCGACGCCTCCCGCTCCTCAGCCTCCGGGGGTCCCCTCCCTGGCGCCGGCAGCTGGGGCCGGGCAGCCCCGAAAGCCGTGCCCGGTCCCGGGACTGTTTGCTCAGCCTTCCGTTGCCAGGGGCCTGAGCCTGGGGGCCTCCCCATGGGGAACACTGAGTCCCGCGCCACGAGTCCCCCGACCGTCCCGGCGACAACGGCACCATTCGCGGCTTCGTCCCAGCCGTGGAGTGAGAGATCAATCCGTTTCCCCACAGAGGCCAGCCCCCTCCACGGGCGCCCCGGCCGCCCGCCACGGCGGAGGCGGACGCCCGGCCACGGCGCCTCCATCCACTCTGCTCGGGGAAACCTCCCCGGCGCCGGGGCCGCCGGCCGCGCCCCATCGTCGCGGCTCGTTTTCCGGGTGGCCGCGACATGCCCCGAGCGAGAAAGGGCCCTGCTCCACGCGGAACTGGGCGCTGACCAGGGCTGCCCAACGCCGGCCAATTCTCACGAGCGTTCTGCCCAAATCGATCCCGATTTGGGTAGAACGCTCGTGAGAATTGGCCGGAAAAAGCCCGCCGAACACACTTCGGGCACCACAGGGCCGCAGGGCCGCCCCCCCGGGGCCCTGTCCGGGATCGCGTGTCGTCGCGTACCGGCACCGCCAGGAGGAGCTGCGGGAGGCGTGCACCGGGGAGGCCGACGCCTCCCGCTCCTCAGCATCCGGGGGTCCCCTCCCTGGCGCTGGCAGCTGGGGCCGGGCAGCCCCGATAACCGGGCCCGGAACCGGGCCTGCTTGCTCAGCCTTCCGTTGCCAGGGGCCTGAGCCTGGGGGCCTCCCCATGGGGAAACCTGAGTCCCGCGCCACGAGTCCCCCGACCGTCCCGGAGACAACGGCACCATTCGCGGCTTCGTCCCAGCCGTGGAGTGAGAGAACAATCCGTTTCCCCACAGAGGCCAGCCCCCTCCACGGGCGCCCCGGCCGCCCGCCACGGCGGAATCGGACGCCCGGCCACGGCGCCTCCATCCACTCTGCTCGGGGAAACCTCCCCGGCGCCGGGGCCGCCGGCCGCGCCCCATCGTCGCGGCTCGTTTTCCGGGTGGCCGCAACATGCCCCGAGCGAGAAAGGGCCCTGCTCCACGCGGAACTGGGCGCTGACCAGGGCTGCCCAACGCCGGCCAATTCTCACGAGCGTTCTGCCCAAATCGATCCCGATTTGGGTAGAACGCTCGTGAGAATTGGCCGGAAAAAGCCCGGCGAACACACTTCGGGCACCACAGGGCCGCAGGGCCGCCCCCCCGGGGCCCTGTCCGGGATCGCGTGTCGTCTCGTTCTGGCACCGCCAGGAGGAGCTTCGGGAGGCGTGCACCGGGGAGGCCGACGCCTCCCCCTCCTCAGCCTCCGGGGGTCCCCTCCCTGGCGCCGGCAGCTGGGGCCGGGCAGCCCCGAAAGCCGTGCCCGGGCCCGGGACTGTTTGCTCAGCCTTCCGTTGCCAGGGGCCTGAGCCTGGGGGACTCCCCATGGGGAACACTGAGTCCCGCGCCACGAGTCCCCCGACCGTCCCGGCGACAACGGCACCATTCGCGGCTTCGTCCCAGCCGTGGAGTGAGAGATCAATCCGTTTCCCCACAGAGGCCAGCCCCCTCCACGGGCGCCCCGGCCGCCCGCCACGGCGGAATCGGACGCCCGGCCACGGCGCCTCCATCCACTCTGCTCGGGGAAACCTCCCCGGCGCCGGGGCCGCCGGCCGCGCCCCATCGTCGCGGCTCGTTTTCCGGGTGGCCGCGACATGCCCTGAGCGAGAAAGGGCCCTGCTCCACGCGGAACTGGGCGCTGACCAGGGCTGCCCAACGCCGGCCAATTCTCACGAGCGTTCTGCCCAAATCGATCCCGATTTGGGCAGAACGCTAGTGAGAATTGGCCAGAAATTGCCAGGCGAATACACTTCGGGCACCACAGGGCCGCAGGGCCGCCCCCCCGGGGCCATGTCCGGGATCGCGTGTCGTCGAGTTCCGGCTCCGCCAGGAGGAGCTGCGGGAGGCGTGCACCGGGGAGGCCGACGCCTCCCGCTCCTCAGCCTCCGGGGGTCCCCTCCCTGGCGCCGGCAGCTGGGGCCGGGCAGCCCCGAAAGCCGGGCCCGGGCCCGGGCCTGCTTGCTCAGCCTTCCGTTGCCAGGGGCCTGAGCCTGGGGGCCTCCCCATGGGGAACCCTGAGTCCCGCGCCACGAGTCCCCCGACCGTCCCGGAGACAACGGCACCATTCGCGGCTTCGTCCCAGCCGTGGAGTGAGAGATCAATCCGTTTCCCCACAGAGGCCAACCCCCTCCACGGGCGCCCCGGCCGCCCGCCACGGCGGAGGCGGACGCCCGGCCACGGCGCCTCCATCCACTCTGCTCGGGGAAACCTCCCCGGCGCCGGGGCCGCCGGCCGCGCCCCATCGTCGCGGCTCGTTTTCCGGGTGGCCGCGACATGCCCCGAGCGAGAAAGGGCCCTGCTCCACGCGGAACTGGGCGCTGACCAGGGCTGCCCAACGCCGGCCAATTCTCAGGAGCGTTCTGCCCAAATCGATCCCGATTTGGGCAGAACGCTCGTGAGAATTGGCCGGAAAAACCCCGGCGAACACACTTCGGGAACCACAGGGCCGCAGGGCCGCCCCCCCGGGGCCCTGTCCGGGATCGCGTGTCGTCGCGTTCCGGCACCGCCAGGAGGAGCTGCGGGAGGCGTGTACCGGGGAGGCCGACGCCTCCCGCTCCTCAGCCTCCGAGGGTCCCCTCCCTGGCGCCGGCAGCTGGGGCCGGGCAGCCCCGAAAGCCGGGCCCGGGCCCGGGCCTGTTTGCTCAGCCTTCCGTTGCCAGGGGCCTGAGCCTGGGGGCCTCCCCATGGGGAACCCTGAGTCCCGCGCCACGAGTCCCCTGACCGTCCCGGCGACAACGGCACCATTCGCGGCTTCGTCCCAGCCGTGGAGTGAGAGATCAATCCGTTTCCCCACAGAGGCCAGCCCCCTCCACGGGCGCCCCGGCTGCCCGCCACGGCGGAGGCGGACGCCCGGCCACGGCGCCTCAATCCACTCTGCTCGGGGAAACCTCCCCAGCGCCGGGGCCGCCGGCCGCGCCCCATCGTCGCGGCTCGTTTTCCGGGTGGCCGCGACATGCCCCGAGCGAGAAAGGGCCCTGCTCCACGCGGAACTGGGCGCTGACCAGGGCTGCCCAACGCCGGCCAATTCTCACGAGCGTTCTGACCAAATCGATCCCGATTTGGGCAGAACGCTCGTGAGAATTGGCCAGAAATTGCCCGGCGAACACACTTCGGGCACCACAGGGCCGCAGGGCCGCCCCCCCGGGGCCCTGTCCGGGATCGCGTGTCGTCGCGTTCCGGCACCGCCAGGAGGAGCTGCGGGAGGCGTGCACCGGGGAGGCCGAAGCCTCCCGCTCCTCAGCCTCCGGGGTTCCCCTCCCTGGCGCCGGCAGCTGGGGCCGGGCAGCCCCGAAAGCCGGGCCCGGAACCGGGCCTGCTTGCTCAGCCTTCCGTTGCCAGGGGCCTGAGCCTGGGGGCCTCCCCATGGGGAACCCTGAGTCCCGCGCCACGAGTCCCCCGACCGTCCCGGAGACAACGGCACCATTCGCGGCTTCGTCCCAGCCGTGGAGTGAGAGAACAATCCGTTTCCCCACAGAGGCCAGCCCCCTCCACGGGCGCCCCGGCCGCCCGCCACGGCGGAGGCGGACGCCCGGCCACGGCGCCTCCATCCACTCTGCTCGGGGAAACCTCCCCGGCACCGGGGCCGCCGGCCGCGCCCCATCGTCGCGGCTCGTTTTCCGGGGGGCGCGACATGCCCCGAGCGAGAAAGGGCCCTGCTCCACGCGGAACTGGGCGCTGAACAGGGCTGCCCAACGCCGGCCAATTCTCACGAGCGTTCTGCCCAAATCGATCCCGATTTGGGCAGAACGCTCGTGAGAATTGGCTGGAAAAACCCCGGCGAACACACTTCGGGAACCACAGGGCCGCAGGTCCGCCCCCCCGGGGCCCTGTCCGGGATCGCGTGTCGTCGCGTTCCGGCACCGCCAGGAGGAGCTGCGGGAGGCGTGTACCGGGGAGGCCGACGCCTCCCGCTCCTCAGCCTCCGAGGGTCCCCTCCCTGGCGCCGGCAGCTGGGGCCGGGCAGCCCCGAAAGCCGGGCCCGGGCCCGGGCCTGTTTGCTCAGCCTTCCGTTGCCAGGGGCCTGAGCCTGGGGGCCTCCCCATGGGGAACCCTGAGTCCCGCGCCACGAGTCCCCTGACCGTCCCGGCGACAACGGCACCATTCGCGGCTTCGTCCCAGCCGTGGAGTGAGAGATCAATCCGTTTCCCCACAGAGGCCAGCCCCCTCCACGGGCGCCCCGGCCGCCCGCCACGGCGGAGGCGGACGCCCGGCCACGGCGCCTCCATCCACTCTGCTCGGGGAAACCTCCCCGGCGCCGGGGCCGCCGGCCGCGCCCCATCGTCGCGGCTCGTTTTCCGGGTGGCCGCGACATGCCCCGAGCGAGAAAGGGCCCTGCTCCACGCGGAACTGGGCGCTGACCAGGGCTGCCCAACGCCGGCCAATTCTCACGAGCGTTCTGCCCAAATCGATCCCGATTTGGGCAGAACGCTCGTGAGAATTGGCCGGAAAAAGCCCGGCGAACACACTTCGGGCACCACAGGGCCGCAGGGCCGCCCCCCCGGGGCCCTGTCCGGGATCGCGTGTCGTCGCGTTCCGGCACCGCCAGGAGGAGCTGCGGGAGGCGTGTACCGGGGAGGCCGACGCCTCCCGCTCCTCAGCCTCCGGGGGTCCCCTCCCTGGCGCCGGCAGCTGGGGCCGGGCAGCCCCGAAAGCCGGGCCCGGGCCCGGGCCTGTTTGCTCAGCCTTCCGTTGCCAGGGGCCTGAGCCTGGGGGCCTCCCCATGGGGAACCCTGAGTCCCGCGCCACGAGTTCCCTGACCGTCCCGGCGACAACGGCACCATTCGCGGCTTCGTCCCAGCCGTGGAGTGAGAGATCAATCCGTTTCCCCACAGAGGCCAGCCCCCTCCACGGGCGCCCTGGCCGCCCGCCACGGCGGAGGCGACGCCCGGCCACGACGCCTCCATCCACTCTGCTCGGGGAAACCTCCCCGGCGCCGGGGCCGCCGGCCGCGCCCCATCGTCGCGGCTCGTTTTCCGGGTGGCCGCGACATGCCCCGAGCGAGAAAGGGCCCTGCTCCACGCGGAACTGGGCGCTGACCAGGGCTGCCCAACGCCGGCCAATTCTCACGAGCGTTCTGCCCAAATCGATCCCGATTCGGGCAGAACGCTCGTGAGAATTGGCCGGAAAAAGCCCGGCGAACACACTTCGGGCACAACATGGCCGCAGGGCCGCCCCCCCGGGGCCCTGTCCGGGATCGCGTGTCGTCGCGTTCCGGCACCGCCAGGAGGAGCTGCGGGAGGCGTGAACCGGGGAGGCCGACGCCTCCCGCTCCTCAGCCTCGGGGGGTCCCCTCCCTGGCGCCGGCAGCTGGGGCCGGGCAGCCCTGAAAGCCGGGCCCGGGCCCGGGCCTGTTTGCTCAGCCTTCCGTTGCCAGGGGCCTGAGCCTGGGGGCCTCCCCATGGGGAACCCTGAGTCCCGTGCCACGAGTCCCCCGAAAGTCCCGGCGACAACGGCACCATTCGCGGCTTCGTCCCAGCCGTGGAGTGAGAGATCAATCCGTTTCCCCACAGAGGCCACCCCCCTCCACGGGCGCCCCGGCCGCCCGCCACGGCGGAGGCGGACGCCCGGCCACGGCGCCTCCATCCACTCTGCTCGGGGAAAACTCCCCGGCGCCGGGGCCGCCGGCCGCGCCCCATCGTCGCGGCTCGTTTTCCGGGTGGCCACGACATGCCCCGAGCGAGAAAGGGCCCTGCTCCACGCGGAACTGGGCGCTGACCAGGGCTGCCCAACGCCGGCCAATTCTCACGAGCGTTCTGCCCAAATCGATCCCGACTTGGGCAGAACGCTCGTGAGAATTGGCCGGAAAAAGCCCGGCGAACACACTTCGGGCACCACAGGGCCGCAGGGCCGCCCCGCCGGGGCCCTATCCGGGATCGCGTGTCGTCGCGTTCCGGCACCGCCAAGAGGAGCAGCGGGAGGCGTGCACCGGGGAGGCCGACGCCTCCCGCTCCTCAGCCTCCGGGGGTCCCCTCCCTGGCGCCGGCATCTGGGGCCGGGCAGCCCCGAAAGCCGGGCCCGGGCCCGGGCCTATTTGCTCAGCCTTCCGTTGCCAGGGGCCTGAGTCTGGGGGCCTCCCCATGGGAAGCCCTGAGTCCCGCGCCACGAGTCCCCCGACCGTCCCGGCGACAACGGCACCATTCGCGGCTTCGTCCCAGCCGTGGAGTGAGAGATCAATCCGTTTCCCCACAGAGGCCAGCCCCCTCCACGGGCGCCCCGGCCGCCCACCACGGCGGAGGCGGATGCCCGGCCACGGCGCCTCCATCCACTCTGCTCGGGGAAACCTCCCCGGCGCCGGGGCCGCCGGCCGCGCCCCATCGTCGCGGCTCGTTTTCCGGGTGGCCGCGACATGCCCCGAGCGAGAAAGGGCCCTGCTCCACGCGGAACTGGGCGCTGACCAGGGCTGCCCAACGCCGGCCAATTATCACGAGCGTTCTGCCCAAATCGATCCCGATTTGGGCAGAACGCTCGTGATAATTGGCCGGAAAAAGCCCGACGAACACACTTCGGGCACCACAGGGCCGCAGGGCCGCCCCCCCGGGGCCCTGTCCGGGATCGCGTGTCGTCCCGTTCCGGCACCGCCAGGAGGAGCTGCGGGAGGCGTGCACCGGGGAGGCCGACGCCTCCCGCTCCTCAGCCTCCGGGTGTCCCCTCCCTGGCGCCGGCAGCTGGGGCCGGGCAGCCCCGAAAGCCGGGCCCGGGCCCGGGCCTGTTTGCTCAGCCTTCAGTTGCCAGGGGCCTGAGCCTGAGGGCCTCCCCATGGGGAACCCTGAGTCCCACGCCACGAGTCCCCCGACCGTCCCGGCGACAACGGCACCATTCGCGGCTTCGTCCCAGCCGTGGAGTGAGAGATCAATCCGTTTCCCCACAGAGGCCAGCCCCCTCCACGGGCGCCCCAGCCGCCCGCCACGGCGGAGGCGGACGCCCGGCCACGGCGCCTCCATCCACTCTGCTCGGGGAAACCTCCCCGGCGCCGGGGCCGCCGGCCGCGCCCCATCGTCTCGGCTCGTTTTCCGGGTGGCCGCGACATGCCCCGAGCGAGAAAGGGCCCTGCTCCACCCGGAACTGGGCGCTGACCAGGGCTGCCCAACGCCGGCCAATTCTCACGAGCGTTCTGCCCAAATCGATCAGAACGCTCGTGAGAATTGGCCGGAAAAAGCCCAGCGAACACACTTCGGGCACCACAGGGCCGCAGGGCCGCCCCCCCGGGGCCCTGTCCGGGATCGCGTGTCGTCTCGTTCCGGCACCGCCAGGAGGAGCTGCGGGAGGCATGCACCAGGGAGGCCGACGCCTACCGGTCCTCAGCCTCCGGGGGTCCCCTCCCTGGCGCCGGCAGCTGGGGCCGGGCAGCCCCGAAAGCCGGGCCCGGGCCAATGCCTGCTTGCTCAGTCTTCCGTTGCCAGGGGCCTGAGCCTGGGGGCCTCCCCATGGGGAACCCTGAGTCCCTCGCCACGAGTCCCCAGACCGTCCCGGCGACAACGGCACCATTCGCGGCTTCGTCCCAGCCGTGGAGTGAGAGATCAATCCGTTTCCCCACAGAGGCCAGCCCCCTCCACGGGCGCCCCGGGCGCCCGCCACGGCGGAGGCGGACGCCGGACTCGGCGCCTCCATCCACGCTGCTCGGGGAAACCTCCCCCGCGCTGGGGCCGCCGGCCGCGCCCCATCGTCGCGGCTCGTTTTCCGGGTGGCCGCGACATGCCCCGAGCGAGAAAGGGCCCTGCTCCACGCGGAACTGGGCGCTGACTAGGGCTGCCCAACGCCGGCCAATTCTCACGAGCGTTCTGCCCAAATCGATCCCGATTCGGGCAGAACGCTCGTGAGAATTGGCCGGAAAAAGCCCGGCGAACACACTTCGGGCACAACAGGGCCGCAGGGCCGCCCCCCCGGGGCCCTGTCCGGGATCGCGTGTCGTCGCGTTCCGGCACCGCCAGGAGGATCTGCGGGAGGCGTGAACCGGGGAGGCCGACGCCTCCCGCTCCTCAGCCTCGGGGGGTCCCCTCCCTGGCGCCGGCAGCTGGGGCCGGGCAGCCCTGAAAGCCGGGCCCGGGCCCGGGCCTGTTTGCTCAGCCTTCCGTTGCCAGGGGCCTGAGCCTGGGGGCCTCCCCATGGGGAACCCTGAGTCCCGTGCCACGAGTCCCCCGAAAGTCCCGGCGACAACGGCACCATTCACGGCTTCGTCCCAGCCGTGGAGTGAGAGATCAATCCGTTTCCCCACAGAGGCCACCCCCCTCCACGGGCGCCCCGGCCGCCCGCCACGGCGGAGGCGGACGCCCGGCCACGGCGCCTCCATCCACTCTGCTCGGGGAAAACTCCCCGGCGCCGGGGCCGCCGGCCGCGCCCCATCGTCGCGGCTCGTTTTCCGGGTGGCCACGACATGCCCCGAGCGAGAAAGGGCCCTGCTCCACGCGGAACTGGGCGCTGACCAGGGCTGCCCAACGCCGGCCAATTCTCACGAGCGTTCTGCCCAAATCGATCCCGACTTGGGCAGAACGCTCGTGAGAATTGGCCGGAAAAAGCCCGGCGAACACACTTCGGGCACCACAGGGCCGCAGGGCCGCCCCGCCGGGGCCCTATCCGGGATCGCGTGTCGTCGCGTTCCGGCACCGCCAGGAGGAGCAGCGGGAGGCGTGCACCGGGGAGGCCGACGCCTCCCGCTCCTCAGCCTCCGGGGGTCCCCTCCCTGGCGCCGGCATCTGGGGCCGGGCAGCCCCGAAAGCCGGGCCCGGGCCCGGGCCTGTTTGCTCAGCCTTCCGTTGCCAGGGGCCTGAGCCTGGGGGCCTCCCCATGGGGAACCCTGAGTCCCGCGCCACGAGTTCCCTGACCGTCCCGGCGACAACGGCACCATTCGCGGCTTCGTCCCAGCCGTGGAGTGAGAGATCAATCCGTTTCCCCACAGAGGCCAGCCCCCTCCACGGGCGCCCTGGCCGCCCGCCACGGCGGAGGCGACGCCCGGCCACGACGCCTCCATCCACTCTGCTCGGGGAAACCTCCCCGGCGCCGGGGCCGCCGGCCGCGCCCCATCGTCGCGGCTCGTTTTCCGGGTGGCCGCGACATGCCCCGAGCGAGAAAGGGCCCTGCTCCACGCGGAACTGGGCGCTGACCAGGGCTGCCCAACGCCGGCCAATTCTCACGAGCGTTCTGCCCAAATCGATCCCGATTCGGGCAGAACGCTCGTGAGAATTGGCCGGAAAAAGCCCGGCGAACACACTTCGGGCACAACATGGCCGCAGGGCCGCCCCCCCGGGGCCCTGTCCGGGATCGCGTGTCGTCGCGTTCCGGCACCGCCAGGAGGAGCTGCGGGAGGCGTGAACCGGGGAGGCCGACGCCTCCCGCTCCTCAGCCTCGGGGGGTCCCCTCCCTGGCGCCGGCAGCTGGGGCCGGGCAGCCCTGAAAGCCGGGCCCGGGCCCGGGCCTGTTTGCTCAGCCTTCCGTTGCCAGGGGCCTGAGCCTGGGGGCCTCCCCATGGGGAACCCTGAGTCCCGTGCCACGAGTCCCCCGAAAGTCCCGGCGACAACGGCACCATTCGCGGCTTCGTCCCAGCCGTGGAGTGAGAGATCAATCCGTTTCCCCACAGAGGCCACCCCCCTCCACGGGCGCCCCGGCCGCCCGCCACGGCGGAGGCGGACGCCCGGCCACGGCGCCTCCATCCACTCTGCTCGGGGAAAACTCCCCGGCGCCGGGGCCGCCGGCCGCGCCCCATCGTCGCGGCTCGTTTTCCGGGTGGCCACGACATGCCCCGAGCGAGAAAGGGCCCTGCTCCACGCGGAACTGGGCGCTGACCAGGGCTGCCCAACGCCGGCCAATTCTCACGAGCGTTCTGCCCAAATCGATCCCGACTTGGGCAGAACGCTCGTGAGAATTGGCCGGAAAAAGCCCGGCGAACACACTTCGGGCACCACAGGGCCGCAGGGCCGCCCCGCCGGGGCCCTATCCGGGATCGCGTGTCGTCGCGTTCCGGCACCGCCAAGAGGAGCAGCGGGAGGCGTGCACCGGGGAGGCCGACGCCTCCCGCTCCTCAGCCTCCGGGGGTCCCCTCCCTGGCGCCGGCATCTGGGGCCGGGCAGCCCCGAAAGCCGGGCCCGGGCCCGGGCCTATTTGCTCAGCCTTCCGTTGCCAGGGGCCTGAGTCTGGGGGCCTCCCCATGGGAAGCCCTGAGTCCCGCGCCACGAGTCCCCCGACCGTCCCGGCGACAACGGCACCATTCGCGGCTTCGTCCCAGCCGT
This sequence comes from Meles meles, assembly GCF_922984935.1. Lineage (NCBI taxonomy): Eukaryota > Metazoa > Chordata > Mammalia > Carnivora > Mustelidae > Meles > Meles meles. Next base: position 892,007 of record NW_025721618.1, on the reverse strand, counting down.
GGAGTGAGAGATCAATCCGTTTCCCCACAGAGGCCAGCCCCCTCCACGGGCGCCCCGGCCGCCCACCACGGCGGAGGCGGATGCCCGGCCACGGCGCCTCCATCCACTCTGCTCGGGGAAACCTCCCCGGCGCCGGGGCCGCCGGCCGCGCCCCATCGTCGCGGCTCGTTTTCCGGGTGGCCGCGACATGCCCCGAGCGAGAAAGGGCCCTGCTCCACGCGGAACTGGGCGCTGACCAGGGCTGCCCAACGCCGGCCAATTCTCACGAGCGTTCTGCCCAAATCGATCCCGATTCGGGCAGAACGCTCGTGATAATTGGCCGGAAAAAGCCCGGCGAACACACTTCGGGCACCACAGGGCCGCAGGGCCGCCCCCCCGGGGCCCTGTCCGGGATCGCGTGTCGTCCCGTTCCGGCACCGCCAGGAGGAGCTGCGGGAGGCGTGCACCGGGGAGGCCGACGCCTCCCGCTCCTCAGCCTCCGGGTGTCCCCTCCCTGGCGCCGGCAGCTGGGGCCGGGCAGCCCCGAAAGCCGGGCCCGGGCCCGGGCCTGTTTGCTCAGCCTTCAGTTGCCAGGGGCCTGAGCCTGAGGGCCTCCCCATGGGGAACCCTGAGTCCCACGCCACGAGTCCCCCGACCGTCCCGGCGACAACGGCACCATTCGCGGCTTCGTCCCAGCCGTGGAGTGAGAGATCAATCCGTTTCCCCACAGAGGCCAGCCCCCTCCACGGGCGCCCCAGCCGCCCGCCACGGCGGAGGCGGACGCCCGGCCACGGCGCCTCCATCCACTCTGCTCGGGGAAACCTCCCCGGCGCCGGGGCCGCCGGCCGCGCCCCATCGTCTCGGCTCGTTTTCCGGGTGGCCGCGACATGCCCCGAGCGAGAAAGGGCCCTGCTCCACCCGGAACTGGGCGCTGACCAGGGCTGCCCAACGCCGGCCAATTCTCACGAGCGTTCTGCCCAAATCGATCAGAACGCTCGTGAGAATTGGCCGGAAAAAGCCCAGCGAACACACTTCGGGCACCACAGGGCCGCAGGGCCGCCCCCCCGGGGCCCTGTCCGGGATCGCGTGTCGTCTCGTTCCGGCACCGCCAGGAGGAGCTGCGGGAGGCATGCACCAGGGAGGCCGACGCCTACCGGTCCTCAGCCTCCGGGGGTCCCCTCCCTGGCGCCGGCAGCTGGGGCCGGGCAGCCCCGAAAGCCGGGCCCGGGCCAATGCCTGCTTGCTCAGTCTTCCGTTGCCAGGGGCCTGAGCCTGGGGGCCTCCCCATGGGGAACCCTGAGTCCCTCGCCACGAGTCCCCAGACCGTCCCGGCGACAACGGCACCATTCGCGGCTTCGTCCCAGCCGTGGAGTGAGAGATCAATCCGTTTCCCCACAGAGGCCAGCCCCCTCCACGGGCGCCCCGGGCGCCCGCCACGGCGGAGGCGGACGCCGGACTCGGCGCCTCCATCCACGCTGCTCGGGGAAACCTCCCCCGCGCTGGGGCCGCCGGCCGCGCCCCATCGTCGCGGCTCGTTTTCCGGGTGGCCGCGACATGCCCCGAGCGAGAAAGGGCCCTGCTCCACGCGGAACTGGGCGCTGACTAGGGCTGCCCAACGCCGGCCAATTCTCACGAGCGTTCTGCCCAAATCGATCCCGATTCGGGCAGAACGCTCGTGAGAATTGGCCGGAAAAAGCCCGGCGAACACACTTCGGGCACAACAGGGCCGCAGGGCCGCCCCCCCGGGGCCCTGTCCGGGATCGCGTGTCGTCGCGTTCCGGCACCGCCAGGAGGATCTGCGGGAGGCGTGAACCGGGGAGGCCGACGCCTCCCGCTCCTCAGCCTCGGGGGGTCCCCTCCCTGGCGCCGGCAGCTGGGGCCGGGCAGCCCTGAAAGCCGGGCCCGGGCCCGGGCCTGTTTGCTCAGCCTTCCGTTGCCAGGGGCCTGAGCCTGGGGGCCTCCCCATGGGGAACCCTGAGTCCCGTGCCACGAGTCCCCCGAAAGTCCCGGCGACAACGGCACCATTCACGGCTTCGTCCCAGCCGTGGAGTGAGAGATCAATCCGTTTCCCCACAGAGGCCACCCCCCTCCACGGGCGCCCCGGCCGCCCGCCACGGCGGAGGCGGACGCCCGGCCACGGCGCCTCCATCCACTCTGCTCGGGGAAAACTCCCCGGCGCCGGGGCCGCCGGCCGCGCCCCATCGTCGCGGCTCGTTTTCCGGGTGGCCACGACATGCCCCGAGCGAGAAAGGGCCCTGCTCCACGCGGAACTGGGCGCTGACCAGGGCTGCCCAACGCCGGCCAATTCTCACGAGCGTTCTGCCCAAATCGATCCCGACTTGGGCAGAACGCTCGTGAGAATTGGCCGGAAAAAGCCCGGCGAACACACTTCGGGCACCACAGGGCCGCAGGGCCGCCCCGCCGGGGCCCTATCCGGGATCGCGTGTCGTCGCGTTCCGGCACCGCCAGGAGGAGCAGCGGGAGGCGTGCACCGGGGAGGCCGACGCCTCCCGCTCCTCAGCCTCCGGGGGTCCCCTCCCTGGCCCCGGCATCTGGGGCCGGGCAGCCCCGAAAGCCGGGCCCGGGCCCGGGCCTATTTGCTCAGCCTTCCGTTGCCAGGGGCCTGAGTCTGGGGGCCTCCCCATGGGAAGCCCTGAGTCCCGCGCCACGAGTCCCCCGACTGTCCCGGCGACAACGGCACCATTCGCGGCTTCGTCCCAGCCGTGGAGTGAGAGATCAATCCGTTTCCCCACAGAGGCCAGCCCCCTCCACGGGCGCCCCGGCCGCCCACCACGGCGGAGGCGGATGCCCGGCCACGGCGCCTCCATCCACTCTGCTCGGGGAAACCTCCCCGGCGCCGGGGCCGCCGGCCGCGCCCCATCGTCGCGGCTCGTTTTCCGGGTGGCCGCGACATGCCCCGAGCGAGAAAGGGCCCTGCTCCACGCGGAACTGGGCGCTGACCAGGGCTGCCCAACGCCGGCCAATTCTCACGAGCGTTCTGCCCAAATCGATCCCGATTTGGGCAGAACGCTCGTGAGAATTGGCCGGAAAAAGCCCGGCGAACACACTTCGGGCACCACAGGGCCGCAGGGCCGCCCCCCCGGGGCCCTGTCCGGGATCGCGTGTCGTCCCGTTCCGGCACCGCCAGGAGGAGCTGCGGGAGGCGTGCACCGGGGAGGCCGACGCCTCCCGCTCCTCAGCCTCCGGGTGTCCCCTCCCTGGCGCCGGCAGCTGGGGCCGGGCAGCCCCGAAAGCCGGGCCCGGGCCCGGGCCTGTTTGCTCAGCCTTCAGTTGCCAGGGGCCTGAGCCTGAGGGCCTCCCCATGGGGAACCCTGAGTCCCACGCCACGAGTCCCCCGACCGTCCCGGCGACAATGGCACCATTCGCGGCTTCGTCCCAGCCGTGGAGTGAGAGATCAATCCGTTTCCCCACAGAGGCCAGCCCCCTCCACGGGCGCCCCAGCCGCCCGCCACGGCGGAGGCGGACGCCCGGCCACGGCGCCTCCATCCACTCTGCTCGGGGAAACCTCCCCGGCGCCGGGGCCGCCGGCCGCGCCCCATCGTCGCGGCTCGTTTTCCGGGTGGCCGCGACATGCCCCGAGCGAGAAAGGGCCCTGCTCCACGCGGAACTGGGCGCTGACCAGGGCTGCCCAACGCCGGCCAATTCTCACGAGCGTTCTGCCCAAATCGATCAGAACGCTCGTGAGAATTGGCCGGAAAAAGCCCAGCGAACACACTTCGGGCACCACAGGGCCGCAGGGCCGCCCCCCCGGGGCCCTGTCCGGGATCGCGTGTCGTCTCATTCCGGCACCGCCAGGAGGAGCTGCGGGAGGCATGCACCAGGGAGGCCGACGCCTACCGGTCCTCAGCCTCCGGGGGTCCCCTCCCTGGCGCCGGCAGCTGGGGCCGGGCAGCCCCGAAAGCCGGGCCCGGGCCAATGCCTGCTTGCTCAGTCTTCCGTTGCCAGGGGCCTGAGCCTGGGGGCCTCCCCATGGGGAACCCTGAGTCCCTCGCCACGAGTCCCCAGACCGTCCCGGCGACAACGGCACCATTCGCGGCTTCGTCCCAGCCGTGGAGTGAGAGATCAATCCGTTTCCCCACAGAGGCCAGCCCCCTCCACGGGCGCCCCGGGCGCCCGCCACGGCGGAGGCGGACGCCGGACTCGGCGCCTCCATCCACGCTGCTCGGGGAAACCTCCCCCGCGCTGGGGCCGCCGGCCGCGCCCCATCGTCGCGGCTCGTTTTACGGGTGGCCGCGACATGCCCCGAGCGAGAAAGGGCCCTGCTCCACGCGGAACTGGGCGCTGGCCAGGGCTGCCCAACGCCGGCCAATTCTCACGAGCGTTCTGCCCAAATCGATCCCGATTTGGGCAGAACGCTCGTGAGAATTGGCCGGAAAAAGCCCGGCGAACACACTTCGGCAACCACAGGGCCGCAGGGCCGCCCCCCCGGGGCCCTGTCCGGGATCGCGTGTCGTCGCGTTCCGGCACCGCCAGGAGGAGCTGCGGGAGGCGTGCACCAGGGAGGCTGACGCCTCCCGCTCCTCAGCCTCCGGGGGTCCCCTCCCTGGCGCCGGCAGCTGGGGCCGGGTCAGCCCCGAAAGCCGGGCCCCGGCCCGGGCCTTCTTGCTCAGCATTCCGTTGCCAGCGGCCTGAGCCTGGGGGCCTCCCCATGGGGAACCCTGAGTCCCGCGCCACGAGTCCCCCGACCGTCCCGGTGACAATGGCCCCTTTCGTGGCTGCGACACAGCTGTGGAGCGACAGATCTTTTTGTTCCCCCAGAGAGGCCAAGCCCTTCCCGGGCGCCCCGGCCTCCCTCCAAGGCGGAGCCGGATGCCCGACCACAGCCCCTCCATCAACTCTGCTCGGAGCAAGCTCTCCGGCTCTGAGGCCACCGGCCGGGCCCCGTCGTCTCGGCGCGTTTTTGGGTGGCTGGGACATACCCCGAGCGAGAAAGGGTCCTGGGCCACGCGGAACAAGGCGGTCCCCTTGGTTGTCCAACGCCAGCTAATTTTCATGAGCGCTCTGCCCAAATCGATCCCGATTAGATATGGACCCTCAACTCTATTGTGATATAATCATCGAGAAATCAGGAAAAAATATTCAATGTAACAAAAGACCTTCTCCTCAATCAATGGTGCTGGGGAAACTGGACAGCGATATGTAGAAGAATGAAACTCGACCATTCTCTTACACCATACACAATGATAAACTCGAACTCGATAAAGGAGCTCAACGTGAGACAGGATTCTCTCAGAATCCTAGAGGAGTACATAGGCAGTAACCTCTTCGATATCAGCCACAGCAACTTCTTTCAAGATATGTCTCCAAAGGCCAAGGAAAGAAAAGCGAAAATGAACTTTTGGCACTTCATCAAGATCAAAAGCTTCTGCACAGCAAAGGGAACAGTCCACCAATCAAAAGGCAACCCTCGGAATGGGAGAAGATATTTGTAAATGACAGTTCAGACAAAAGGTTGATATCCAGGATCTAGAAAGAACTTCTCAAACTCAACACACACAAAACAGATAATCATATCCAAAAATGGGCAGAAGATATGAACAGACACTCCTCCAACGAAGACATACAAATGGCTATCAGACACATGACAAAATGTTCATCATCACTAGCCATCAGGGAGATTCAAATGAAAACGACATTGAGATACCACCTGACACCAGTTAGAAAGGCCACAATTAGCAAGACAGGAAACAACGTGTGTTGGAGAGGATGTGGAGAAAGGGGAACCCTCTTACACTGTTGGTGGGAATGCAAGTTGGTGCAGCCACTTTGGAGAACAGTGTGGAGATTCCTCCAGAAATTAAGAATAGAGCTCCCCTATGACCCTGCAATTGCACTGCTGGGTATTTACCCCAAAGATACAGATGGAGTGAAAAGAAGGCCATCTGTACCCCAATGTTTATAGCAGCAAAGGCCTCGGTCGCCAAACTGTGGAAAGAACCAAGATGCCCTTCAATGGACAAATGGATAAGGAAGATGTGGTCCATATACAAGATGGAGTATTATGCCTCCATCAGAAAGGATGAATACCAACTTTTGTAGCAATATGGACGGGACTGGAAGAGATTATGCTGAGTGAAATAAGTCAAGCAGAGAGAGTCAATTATCATATGGTTTCACTTATTTGTGGAGCATAACAAAGAACAAGGAGGACATGGGGAGATGGAGAGGAGAAGGAAGTTGTGGGAAATGGGAAGGGGAGGTGAACCATGAGAGACTACGGACTCTGAAAAAGAACCTGAGGGTCTTGAATGGGTGGGGAGTGGGAGGTTGGGAGAACAAGGTGGTGGGTATTAGGGAGGGCACGTGTTGCATGGAGCACTGGGTGTGGTGCAAAAATAAGGAATACTGTTACGCTGAAAAGAAATAATATAGATAGATAGATAGATAGATATTGAAAGTGAAAAAAAAAAAGGAATGTGCTGAACCTACAGAGCAGAAGAAATCAGAATGCCTCCCTGACGCCACCACCAATACCGGCGCCCCTGAGGAGCAGGAATGAGGAGTCTCACGGTCCTGCAGACTCACGTCCTCAACTCAGGCATCGGGATTGGTCATCACTGTGCCGGCAGATCCGGGCCGCCATGCCCCTGTGACCTAAACCTAACCCTCGGTTGGGCGTTCAGGCTTCAGTCCCCAGAGGACTGGCTCCCTAGCCCTCCAGACTGGGGACCCCATATTCCCAACGTAGGACTCTGACTGCCACCCATGATGAAACTTGACCACATGGACCTTTGCAGAACGCTCCTTGCCGGAGAAACCTCCATGACCCCTAAAGCCAACCACATCTTCTGAGCACCCCCACACCACAATTCCTTAGCCTTACAGGCCGCCAGAACAATGCCCTCAGCCCAGCCCTCCAGAGAGCCTGAGTCCATGCTGGCACATCAGGCCTGCCATTCTCCCAGGACCAAACCCTAAGCCTAGGTTGGGTGTTCAGGTTCTAGAACCCTGACACCCAATTCCACCCATGGGTGGGAGCATCAAACTGATGGCATGACTCAGCTTCTCAACCAGCAGGAGATTCCATTTGGTGCTCTCCAACACCCTCAGAGCCCTAGGAACCGGCCAAGCTGCCCTGAGGCCATTCCCGCCATCTTTGCACCTCCAGGCCAAAAACCCAGGGCCTGAGAAGCCTCCGGAGCCCTGCCCTCAACTCAGCCCCTGAGTGAGCCAATATCTGTGCTGGCAGATCCCACATGCCTTCTCCCTAAGACATAACCTTAACGCTAAGCCTAACCCTAATACTAACTCTAGCCCAGGTTGTGTGTTCAGGCATCCCTCCTCCATAGCCTGGTCCCCCAAACGGCCAGATGGGTGACCCCTGAGCTGCACCCCATAATTGCGCCTGATCCCAGGAGGAAACCCTGCCCTTTAGAAATGTGTTGAACCCGCAGAGCGGGAGAAACCTGCATGCCTCCCAGAGGCCACTGCCACTTCGGGCACACCCAAGGACCAGGAACCAGGACTCTCACAGTGCTACAGACTCGCGCCCTCAACTCAGGCATTGGGAAGCTTCACCACAGCGCCATCAGATCGGGGCTGCCATGCCCTTACAACCCTACCCTAACCCTAGGTTGGGTGTCAGGCTTCTGTCCCCTGAGGACTGGACCCCTAGCCCTCCAGACTGGGGACCCTGGATTCCCAATGCAGGACTCTGGCTGCCACCCACGATGAAACTGGACCATATGATCCTGTGCAGTATGCTCCTGGCCACAGAATCCTCCATGCCCCCTAAGGCCACCCACGCCTTCCAAGAAATGCCACACCACAAACCCAGAGCCTGACAGGCCACCAGAGCAATGCCCTCAACTCAGCCCTCCAGAGAACCTGAGCCGCACTGGCAGGCCTGCCATTCTCCCAGGACGAAACCCTAACACTAGGTTGGGTGTTCAGGCATTGGACCCAGAGGCCTGACACCCAATTCCTCCCATGGGTTGAGCATCAGACTGTCGGCAGGACTCAGTTCTCAGCCAGGAGGAGACCTTTTCATTTGGTGTTCTCTCACACCCTCAGAGCAGTAGCAACCAGCCATTCTCCCTTGAGGCCATTCCCACCAGCTTTGCTCCTCCAGGCCAAGAACCCAGGGCCTGAGGAGCCTCCTGAGTCCTGCCCTCAACTCAGCCCTTGGGTGAGACCGTATCTGTGCTAGCAGATCCGACATGCCCTGTCCCTAAGCCTAACAATAACCATAATACTAAACCTAGCCCAGGTTGTGTGTTCAGGCGTCCATACTCTGACTCCTGGTCCCCAAGGCCCCAGAATGGGGACCTGTGAGCGATACCCCATCATTGAATCTGACACCAGGAGGAAACCATGCTGTTTAGAATTGTGCTGAACCCACAGAGCGGGATAAATTTGAATGTCTCCCTGAGGCCACCCCACTTCCAGTGCCCCCAAGGACCAAGAACCAGGAGTCTCATGGTCCTGCAGACACACGCTCTGAACTCAAGCATTGGGATGGGTCACCACAGCGCCAGCAGATTGGGCCTGCAATGCCCCTACAACCTAACCCTCACAGCAGGACTCACCCTCTCAGCCAGAAGGTGACCTTTCATTTCGTGCTATCTAATGCCCTGAGAATTGTAGAAACTGGCATGCTCCCCTGAGGCGATTTCCAACATCGTTGCCCGTACAGCCCAAAACCCCAGTGCCCGAGGAGCCTCCTGAGTCCCGCCCTCAACTCAGCCCTTGGGTGAGCTGATATCTGTGCTTGCATATCCGACATGCCTTGTCCCTAAGACATAACCTTAACCCTAATCCTAATACTAACCCTAGCCCAGGTTCGTGCTCAGGCATCATCCTCCCACAACTGGTCCTCAAAACCCCAGATAGGGGACCCCTGAGTTGCACCCCATAATTGCACATGATCCCAGCATGAACCGTGCCGTTTAGAAATGGGCTGAAGCCACAGAGCAGGAGAAGCCTGCAAGCCTCCCTGAGGCCAAAGCACTTCTGGACCCTCCCAAGGACCGGGAACCAGAGTCTCAATGTCCTGCAGACATAGCCTCAACTCAGGCATCAGGATGGGTCACCACAGCACCGGCAGATCGGGGTCACCATGCCCCAAAGACTTAACCATAATGCTAGGATGGGTGTTTATGCTTCGATCCACAGAGGCCTGGCTCCCTAGCCGTCCAGACTGGGGACCCTGTATTTGCAATGCTGGACTCTGGCTGCCACCCACAAGGAAAATGGCCCACATGGCCCTGTGCAGTACGCTCCTGGCCGGAGAAACCTCCATGCCCCCTAAAGACACCCACACCTTCCGAGGACCCACACACCACCGCCCAGTGCCTGATGGGCCACCAGAGCAATACCCTCAACTCAGGACTCCGGAGAGCCTGAGTCCGCACTGGCACCTCAGGCCTGCCATGCTCCCAGGACCAAACCCTAATACCCTAGCTCAGGTGGTCAGGCTCTGGACCCCAGAGGCCTGATACCCAATTCCATCCCAGTGGATAGGATCATCAGACTCATGGCAGGACTCAGCCTCTCAGCCAGGAGAATAAATGAAATAAACCATTTCATTTAGTGCTATCTAACACTCTCAGAGACCTAGAAACCAGTATGCTCCCCTGAGGCCATTCCCACCATCTTTACCTTCTAGGAAAAATACCCAGGGCCTAAGGAGCCTCCTGAGTCCCGCCTTCAACTCAGCCCTTGGGTGAGCCCATATAAGTGTTACCAGATCCAACATGCCTTGTCCCTAAGACATAACCCTAACCCTAATCTTTTTATTTTTTTTAAGATTTTATTCATTTCTATGACAAAGACAGATCAGAAGAAGGCACAGAGAGGACGAAGCACGCTCCCCGCAGAGCAGAGAGCCTGATGTGGGGCTCGATCCCAGGACCCTGAGATCATGACCTGAGCGGAAGGCAGAGGCTTTAACCAACTGAGCCACCCAGGCGCCCCACCCTAACACTAATCTTAACACTAACCCTAACCACAAAACATAACCCTAACCTCTAAACCTAACATAACAACCTCAGAGCAGTAGAAACCATCATGCTCCCCAGAGGCGATTCCCACCTTCTTTGCCCCTCCAGTCCAAAAATCCAGGGCCTGAGGAGACTCCTGAGTCCCGCCCTCAACACAGCCCTTGGGTGAGTCCATATCTGTGCTGGCAGATCTGACATGCCTTGTCCCTAAGACATACGCCTAACCCTAAGCCTAACCCTAAACCTTACCTCTAACCCTATCCCCTAACTCCTAACCCTAACCCTAACCCTAACCCTAACCCTAACCCTAACCCCTAACAACTAACCCTAACACTCTCCGAACCTCTATCCCTAACCCTAACCCTCCAGACTGGGGATTCCAACGTCACAACACAGGACTCTGCCTGCCCTCCAGAAAGAAAGGTGCATGAGCACCTAAACACACCCGCCATTGGAAATGCCCCAGACATAATGCCAGATTCTGCCACAACGCCAGATGCATGTCATCCACTCAGCCCTGAGGGAGCCCGCCTCAACACAGCATATCAGCAGCATATCAGAACTGCCATGCCCCTAGGCCTTAACCCTAACCCTAGGTTTAGTGTACAGTCTTCCGTACCCAGAGGCCTAGTCCCCAAACCCGCCAGATTGTGGATGCATGAGACTCACTCTGGCAGTCTGGAGGCTGCCTATGCTGTTACAGTGCCATTTGGAGCTACTTAGACCTCAGAGCAAAAGATAACTTCATGGCCCCCAAGGCAAGCCCCAGCATCTGAGCCCCTCCTGAACACAAACCCAGATTCACACTAGCCACCTATCACCGACCCTCAACTCAGGCCACCGGGGAGTCCGCCTCAGCACTGGCAGATTGGGCCTGTCGCGCCCCAAGACCTCAACCTTAGTTTGAGTTTCCAGGCTTCCATCCCAAGATGCCTAGCCTCCAGGCCCCCTGGATTAAGGACCCCTGAGTGACATTGCAGGACTCCAACAGCCATGCAGGATGAAACCTTGCAGTTTGGAGCTGCTGAATACTCAGAGGGTGAGAAACCTTCAAGCCCCCGTAAAGCTATCCACACAATTTGCGGCACCCCAGGCCAGAAAGCTGTTTTCTATGAAGCTACCGGACATATGCCCTCAACTCAGCCCTGAGGGGAGCCCATCTCAGCGCCGGCAGATTGGGCCTGCCATGACCCTAGACCCTAACCCTAACCCTAGGTGGGGTATACAGCCTTCTGTGCCCAGAGGCCTGTACCCCAAGCCCATCAGACTGGGGATGACTGAGACTCCCGCCAGCACTCCTCCAGCCTCCTAGGGCAAAATGGTGCCATTTGGAACTGTGCAGGAACCTCAGAGCAGGAGAAAGCTGCATGCCCCCCAAGAACACCACTAGCTTCTTTGGCCCCACAAACACAAACACAGACCTCAAGTCCTGCCTGATTCCCACCCTCCATTCGGCCTATCCAGGAGACCACCTCAATTGCAGCAGATCGGGCCTGCCATGTCCCTAAGCCTTAACCCTAACCCTAGTTTGGATTTTCAGGCTTCCATCCCAAGAGGCCCGGCCCCCACGCCCCCCAGATTAAGGACTTCTGAGCAACACCACAGGACACAGCCTGTCACACAAGTGGAAACCTTGTGGTTTGGAGCTGCAATGAACCCTCAGATGGGGAGAAACTTTCATGCCACCCTAAAGCCACCCCAATAATCAACAGCCACTCTGGCCATAGAACTGGATTCCATCCCGCCACCAAATGCATACCCTCAACTCAGCCCATACGGGATCCCGCCTCAGCACTGGCAGATCGGGTCTGCCATTGACCCTAGGCCCTAACCCTAACACAAGTTTGGGTGTTCAGTCTTCCATTCTGAGGGTCCAGGCAACAAAATCCCCTGGATTAAGGAATCTTGACATACACCTCAGGACTCCGCTTGCCACACAGTAGGAACCTGTGCCTTGGAGTTGTGCTGAACCCTCAGAGGGGGAGAAACTTGCCCCTCTAAAGGCACTCCCATCATCTGCACCCGTCCCCCCGGCCATAAACCAGATTCTGCTGAGCTGCCGGACGCATGCCATAAATTCAGACCCTAGGGCGCCCCACCTCAACATAAGCAGATCGGGCCACCATGCCCCTAGGCCCTTACCAGAACCCCTCTTTAGGTTTTCAGGCTTCCATCCCAGGGGGCCTGCCTCCCATGTCCCCCCAGATTAAGGTCTACTGAGCGCCACCACGGGACTCCACCTGGCACTCATGAGGAAAACTTGTGGTTTAGAGCTGCACTGAACACTCAGACGGGGAGAAACCTGCAAACCCCCGTAATGCCACCCCACCATGAGTCACCCCCATGGCCATAAAACCAGATTCTCCTGCGATGCCAGATCTATGCCCTCAACTCGACCCTTAGGGGAGCCCGCATCAGCACCGGCACATTGGACCTGCCATGCCCTTCGGCCCTAACCATAAACCTAGGTGGGGTGTACAGGCTTTCATGAACAGAGGCCTGTCCCCCAAGCCCGCCAGATTGGGCACCTCCGAGATTCATGCCAGTAGAGATTAAGGATTCCTCAGTGACACCCCAGGACTGCGTCTGCCACACAGGAGGAAACCATGCCATTTGGAGCTCTGCAGAACCCTCAGGGTAGGAGAAACCTGCATGCAACCCTGAGGTCACGCCCAGCTTCTGTGGCATCCCTGGACACAAACTCTGAGTCTGACATGCCACCTGATACCCACCCTGAAGTCAGCCCACCAGGGAGCCCACCTCAGCAGTAGCAGATTGAGCATGCCACGCCCCTACGCCCTTACCGTAGCTCTAGTTTCTGATTTCGGGCTTCCATCCCAAGAGGCCTGGCCCCCAAACTCCCCAGATTCAGGACCCCCCTGTAACAAGGCAGAAACCTGAATGCCATGCAGGGGGAAGCCATGACATTTGGAGCTCCAAAGTTTCCTCAGAGAGGGAGAAACCAGCATGCCCCTCTAAAGCCACCCCACGATCAGCCGTCCCTCTGGCCAGAAACCCTGACTCTTCTGCATTGCAGGATGCATTTCCTCAACTCAAATCTGAGGGTATCTCACCTCTGTGTCGGCTGATCAGGCCTGTCCTGCCCAGCCCATTACCCTTAACCCTATGTTGCATTTTCAGGCTTCCTTCCCCAGGGGCCTATCCACCAAGCCCTCTAGATTGGTAAACTTGGAGCCACACTGTAGGAGTCCCCCTGCCACCCAGCAGGAAACTTGTCCCTTTGGAGCTGTGTGGAACCCTCAGAGCCAGAGAAACCTGCATGACCCCATTAGGACTCCCCCACATTCTGCAGCCCCCTGGCCACAAACCCAGAGCCTGATTCACCACCTGACCCCCATTCTCAACTCAGCTCCTTGGGGAACTCACCTCAACACCAGCAGTTCGGGCCTGCCACGCCACTAGCTCAGCTCTGCTCATGGACACCACCAGCTCTAGGCAGACCTAGAACTCCCCTGTCTGCGGCAAAGCTCTGGGATCCCCCCTCCTTCTTCCCAATTTACACTGGCCCAGGCATTCATGAGAAAGGGGAAGGCTACCTCTTGAATGCTTAATACCTCCTTTCCTCTTCAGCCCTATTTCTCTCCACTTACCTTTGCACCTGGGCAAACTGAAAGTAACATATCAATGGAACATGTACATGCTCTGAGATCTAAATCTTTCATGGCAACTTTCTGAGGGCTCCTTATGCAATAGGAAACTAGTGTATCCTGCCAGAGAGTGTTTCATAATGAACAGCTACAGAACAGGAGAGCAAAAGTCATTCCAGTTTTACCTCAGTCTTCATGAAGTAGAACATGGTCTTCTTTTCTTCATTGACTTCAATTCCAATTCGTTTCCATGCAATGTTCATTCCTCTCCTTCAGGGGTAGGATTTTGTGATTCCTCACCTGCATAGAACACCCAGAGCTCATCACAACAAGTACTCTCCCTAATAGCTGTCACCCACTTAACCCTTTGTCCCACACCCCTGCCCCCTAGCAACCCTCGATTTTGCTCTAGGTTAGAGTCTGTTTCCTCATTGGCCTTTCTCTCCTCACTATGTTCATCTGTTTTCTTTCTGAAATTCCATAGAGGTCAAGATATAGGCTATTGGTCTTTTCTTACTGATTTTACTTAGCTAAATCCACTGTAGATCCATCCACATCCTTGCAGATGGTAAGATTTCATCCTTTTTGAACCTGGATCCTATTCCATTAAGAAGATGTGGGAGAATGAATACACACACACACACACACACACACACACACACATGATATATACGAATGATATATATATATATATATATCACTCATCAGTGAATGGACATTTGGTCTCCCTCCATTGTTTTACAATGGTTGAAAATGCTGCTGTAAATATCACGGTGCTTATACCCCACTGAATGTGCATTTTTGTGCCCTTTAGGGAAATAACTAGGAGGGCAATTGCTGGATCCTACTGTTGTTCAGTTCTTAGCTTTTGGAGGACAGACTGTATTCTTTCCAAGAGTGGCTGCAACAACACGCATGCCCACCAACAATGTAGGAGGGTTCCGGTTTTGGGTGTTTTTTTTTTTTTTTAGATTTTATTTATTTATTTGACAGAGGTCACAAGTAGGCAGAGAGGCAGGCAGAGAGAGAGGACGAAGCAGACTCCCCGCTGAGCAGAGAGCCCAATGCGGGGCTCCATCTCAGGACCCTGAGACCATGACCTGAGCCGAAGGCAGTGGCTTAACCCACTGAGCCACACAGGTGCCCCCGAGGGTTCCACTTTAAACAGAACATTCCCTGCCAGCAATTTCCTAAGGAGGAAATATAAAACCTGTGGGAAAACCTGACTCACTGAGCATCAGGAAAGCAGCCACAGAAATTCAGCCCAGGGTTCCTGACACCAAGTCCCTTGAAGCCAACAGAGTGCCTTTATCCAGGGAAATTCCCAAAGACTCTCCTTCTGACTTCACTACCCATGAAACTGCAGAGAAAATACAGCATGTCCAACCACATATAGCCGTTTGAGTGAACCTAGGAAGACAAGCATCCCTTTTAAATTGTCCAAGACTCCTTGGAATCATTTTGAATTTTCCCTCTGCCCTCATTGGAACTCTTTGGATTCAAAGACGAAACCATTAGGATACATCACCTTGGACAAAGAAGAAGCCATCATCCAAGTCTCTATCTGACCACAAACAGCCACCTCACTCTAGATGCCAGCCGTTCCACCAGAGTCTAGGCCCAGTGGAGTAAACACTGTTCGGTGAAGGAATACTTTCTATGTTCAAAAGGCACACCAAGTCAATCTCACCTTCCCTTTCGAATCCAAGGGATTTCCTAGGAAAGAGATGTTCCAAATACCTTTGTAAGCCAGAAATAAACAGAGAAAATGACATCCCTGCCAGGTGCTCCCTGCAGAGAAACTCAGGAGCTCTGGCACCCGCACGAGATTGCTTACAGCTGGTTCAGTGTGCCATTTGTGAGCTCCACTGGAGACAAGAGAAAAGCCCAGGAAATTTGGGGTGAAAGGAAATTTTTAACTGCCATCCTGGCATGGATGTGACATTGTGACCCACAGGCCTGCTGTTTTCTCTGAACACTGACGTCCTGGGACAAGCTGCATGACTGACTCAGACGCTGACTTCCAAACTTCAGGTCTCATGGAGCCAGAGTGAAGAAGGGTTGTCAGGTGCAGATAAGCAGGCGTCTCCCACCTAAAGCCTGCACACCTGCTCTGATTCCTGGGAGAAGGAGAGACACAGGCTTGTTTCTTAACTGGTCATTCACTTCCCTCTCAAGCTGGTCAATGCCCTTGTCCTTTTTGGAGAAACAAACATACTTTTCCAAACAAACACTCAGCTCCTCAGTTCCAAATGCACCATGAGTCGGGTTTGGTTCCCCTGGCTCCAGAGCCCAACTGGGAGGACCCTCCTGAACCATCCTGACAGCACATTACCAGCAAACCTGGGGAAAGAGGGCACAATGCTGAGTGGGGGACAGGCTCCATCAATTCTTACCACCACCCTTGAGCCTGGAGAAACAGAGACTATACAGCTCACCACTCCGTCCTGTAAAAATAAGCTGTAGTGCCTCACGCTTCAGGGTCTCTCACCGGGCACCTCCGCCCTGCCTTCAGAGCCAGCAAGCTGCACTGACTCCTCTTCAGGTGTGTTTCCCATGGCAGCTCGCCGCTGCCTCCAGTGGTGGCAAGCAGCATCGCCATGCCTTCCAGAGTATCTCACACCACTGCTCACCACTCCCTCCAGTGGAGTGAACTGGCACTGCCGGGCCTTCCATAGACTCATTTTTTTTTATTTGTTTATTTACAGCATAACAGTGTTCATTGTTTTGGCATCACACCCAGTGCTCCATGCAGTACGTGCCCTCCCTATTAACCACCACCTGATTCCTCAAACTCCCACCCCACCCTGCCCCTCCAAAACCCTCTGGTTGTTTTTCAGAGTCCATAGTCTCTCATGGTTCATCTCCCCTTCCAGTTTCTCTCAACTCCCTCTCCTCTCCATCTCCCTATGTCCTCCGTGTTATTTGCTATGCTCCACAAATAAGTGAGACCATATGATACATGACTCTCTCTCTGCTTGACTTATTTCGCTCAGCATAATTTCTTCCAGTCCCGTCCATGTTGCTACAAAAGTTGGGTATTCATCCTTTCTGATGGAGGCATAATACTCCATTGCGTATATGTACCACATCTTCCTTATCCATTCATCCGTTGAAGGGCATCTTGGTTCTTTCCACAGTTTGGTGAGCATAGCCATTGCTACAATAAACATTGGGGTACAGATGGCCCTTCTTTTCACTACATCTGTATCTTTGGGGTAAATACCCAGCAGTGCAATTGCAGGGTCATAGGGAAGCTCTATTCTTAATTTCTTCAGGAATCTCCACACTGTTCTCCAAAGTGGCTGCACCAACTTGCATTCCCACCAACAGTGTAAGAGGGTTCCCCTTTCTCCACATCCTCTCCAACAATCGTTGTTTCCTGTCTTGCTAATTTTGGCCATTCTAACTGGTGTCAGGTGGTATCTCAATGTGGTTTTAATTTGAATCTCCCTGATGGCTAGTGATGATGAACATTTTTTCATGTGTCTGATAGCCATTTGTAGGTCTTCGTTGGAGAAGTGTCTGTTCATATCTTCTGCCCAATTTTGGATATGATTATCTGTTTTGTGTGTGTTGAGTTTGAGAAGTTCTTTCTAGATCCTGGATATCAACCTTTTGTCTGTACTGTCATTTGCAAATATCTTCTCCCATTCCGTGGGTTGCCTTTTTGTTTGGTGGACTGTTTCCTTTGCTGTGCAGAAGCTTTTGATCTTGATGAAGTGCCAAAAGTTTATTTTCGCTTTTGTTTCCTTGGCCTTTGGAGACATATCTTGAAAGAGGTTGCTGTGGCTGATATCGAAGAGGTTACTGCCTATGTTCTCCTCTAGGATTCTGATGGATTCCTGTCTCATGATGAGGTCTTTTATCCATTTCGAGTGTAAGAGAATGGTTGAGTTTCATTATTCTACATATAGCTGTCCCGTTTTCCCAGCACCATTGATTGAAGAGACTGTCTTTTTTTCCATTGAATATTTTTTCCTGTTTTGTCGAAGATTATTTCACCGTGGAGTTGAGGGTCCATATCTGGGCTCTCCACTCTGTTCCACTGGTCTATGTGTCTGTTTTTATGCCAGGACCACGCTGTCTTGGTGATCGCAGCTTTGTAGTAAAGCTTGAAATCGGGTAACGTGATGCCGCCAGTTTTGTTTTTGTTTTTCAACATTTCCTTAGCAATTCGGGGTCTCTTCTGATTCCATACAAATTTTAGGATTATTGGCTCCAGCTCTTTGAAAAATAACGGTGGAATTTTGATCGGAATGGCATTAAAAGCATAGATTGCTCTAGGCAGTATAAACATTTTAACAATGTTTATTCTTCCAATCCAAGAGCATGGAATTGTCTTCCATCTTTTTGGGTCTTCTTCAATTTCTTTCATGAGTGTTCTGTAGTTCCTCGAGTACAGGTCCTTTACCTCTTTGGTTAGGTTTATTCCCAGGTATCTTATGGTTCTTGGTGCTCTAGTAAATGGAATCGATTCTCTAATTTCCCTTTCTGTATTTTCATTGTTAGTGTATAAGAAAGCCACTGATTTCTGCACATTGACTTTGTATCCTGCCACGTTACTGAATTGCTGTATGAGTCTAGTAGTTAGGGGGTGGAGTCTTTGGGGTTTTCCATATAAAAAATCATGTCATCTGCGAAGAGAGTTTGACTTCTTCCTTGCCAATTTGGATACCTTTTATTTCTCTTTGTTGTCTGATTGCCGTTGCTAGGACTTCTAATACTATGTTGAACAAGAGTGGTGAGAGTGGGCATCCAAGCCCATTAGAATAACGTCAGACCTTTTCACAGAGACCTGGCAAGCCAGGAAGGGCTGGCAAAATATATTCAGAGTACTAAATGAGAAGAACATGCAACCAAGAATACTCTATCCGGCAAGACTGACATTTAAAATGGATGGAGAGATAAAGAGTTTCCAAGACCGGCAAGGCTTAAAAGACTATGCAACCACCAAGCCGACACTGCAGGAAATATTAAGGGGGGTCCTATAAAAGAGAAAAAATCCCAAGAATATCATTGAACAGAAATATAGAAACAATCTACAGACAGAAAGACTTCAAAGGCAACATGACATGAATCAAAACCTATCTCTCAATAATCACTCTCAATGTGAATGGCCTAAATGCGCCCGTAAAACGACACAGGGTTGCAGATTGGCTAAAACGACAGGACCCATCCATATGTTGTCTACAAGAGACCCATTTTGAACCTAAGGATACACCCAGACTGAAAGTGAACGGATGGAGAAGCATCTTTCATGCCAATGGGCCTCAAAAGAAGGCCGGGGTAGCGATTCTCATATCAGATAAATTAGATTTTAAACTAAAGACTGTAGTCAGAGATACAGAAGGACACTCCATAATTCTTAAAGGGACTATCCGCCAAGATGATCTAACAATTGTGAATATCTATGCCCCCAATATGGGAGCACCCAATTCCATAAGAAAACTATTAATCAAGATAAAGAGTCATATTGATATGAATACAATAATAGTAGGGGATCTTCATACGCCTCTCTCAGTAATAGACAGATCATCGAAGCAGAAAATTAAAAAAGAAATAAGAGCATTGAATGAAACATTGGACCAGATGGACCGCATAGACATATACAGAACATTCCACCCTAAAACAACAGAATACACATTCTTCTCAAGTGCACATGGAACCTTCTCCAGAATAGACCACATACTGCGTCACAAGGATTGAGGATGCCTGATACTCATGCTGGGAATCTGCCTGCCACGCAGGGCACCGCTGTGCTGTTTGGAGCTGCGCTGAACCCTCAGAGCTGGAGAAACTTCCATGCACCCCTGAAGTCACCCCCAGGTTATGCGAACGTCTGGACACACACCTAGAGGCTAAGACCCCGTCTGACACCCGAGCTCAACTCAGCGCACCAGGGCACCTGCCTCTGCACTGGCATATCAGGTCTACCATGGCCCTAGGCCTTAACCCTATCCCTAATTTTGGTTTTCAGGTATCATCCCCAAGAGTCCTGACCCCAAGACCCCAAGATTAAAGAATCCTGAGTGACACCTCAGGACTCTGTCCACCATGCAGGAGGAAACCATGCTGTTTGGAGCTGTGTCGAATCCTCAGAGCGGGAGAAACCTGCACGGTTCACCTGAGGCTATCCCCCACCCTCTGCGCACTATTGGGCCACAAATGTGGAGGCTGGCACTCAGCCTGCCTACCACCCAGGAGGAAACCGTGCCATTTGAAACTGAGTAGAACACTCAGAGTGGGAGAAACTGCATGCCTCCCTGAGCACAACCCCCTCCTTCAGCGGTCCCCTGACCACAAACCTGGACCCTCTCATGCCACCGGACCTCTGCCCTCAATTCATCCCCCTGGGATCCCTTCTCAGTGCCAGCAAATTGGGCCTGCCATGCCCCTGACCCTAACCTTAAGCCTAGGTTGCATTTTCAGTCTTCATCCCCAGAGGCTGATCCCCCAATTCCTCCATATTTGGACCCCTGAGCCACAACCCAGTGCTCCGTCTGCCACCCAGGAGGAAACCGTTCTGTTTGGAGCTGCACAGAACCATCGGAATGGGAGAAATCTTCATGCTCCCTGAAGCCACCTCCAACTTCGGCCACCCCCCAGGCACAAACCCAGATCGTAATGCATCACCTGACCATGGCCCTCAACTCAGTACCCCAGACATCTAGCCTCAGCACCAGCAGATCAGGCCAGCCAGCCCCCTGTGCTCTTTTCCAAGCCCTAGTTTGTGTTTTCAGTCTTCTGTCCTCTGATGATTGACACCAAAGCTCCTCTGATGGGTTACACCTGAACTATACCAGAATATTTCTTGGCCCCCTGAGGCTATCCCACTTTCAGCACCCCCCGTTCACACCTGGATCTTAACACTCACACTGACCCACGTCCTCAAATCTTCTCCCCAGGTCACTCCCCTCAGGGTGGCCTATTGAGAATGACATGACCCTCAGCCCTAACCAAAACTTAGGTACATTTTCTGTCTTGTGTCCCAAGAATACAGGTACCAAAGCCCCACATAAGTGGGAACCCTGAGAAATGCCAGAGGACTCTGTCTTCAACCCAGAAGGAAACAGTAGAATTGGAACTCTGCCAAGGACTGAGAGCAGGAGAAATCTGCCTTTCCCCCCATGGCCACCAACCCGGAGCCTAACTCAGACTGACCCATGTTCTCTACTCAGTCCCCGTGAGAGCTCTGCACAGCACCAGCAAATCAGGCCTGTCATGTTCCTGGGACCTAGCCCTAACCCTAGGTTGGGGTTTCATGCTCTGTCCCCAGAGGACTGGCACCCAAGTCCCACGGATGGGGACCCCTGAGCAATATTTGAGATCTCTGCCTGCCACCCAGAAGGAAACCATACCATTTGGGACTCTGCAAAGGATTCTGAGCAGGAGAAATCTGCCACGCACCACTGAGTTCACCCAGAGTCAGCAGCTGGACACAAACCTGAACCTGACACTTACTCTATCCATCCCTCTGTACTCAGCCCTCTGGATAGCTTGCCACACCACCATCAGATTGGGCCTGCCATGCTCCTAACCCCTAACTGAAGCTTAGTTTGTGTTCTGAGCATTCAATTCCTAGGGGTCTGGCTCCCTACCCCACGGACTGGGGTCACCTTAGCCATACCACAGGACTCATCCTAACACACAGGAGGAAAGCGTGCCATGTAGATCTCTAGGAAGTATTCAAAGCAGGATAAAATGCCTGCCCATCTGAGCCTATACCAGCAAACCCCCAATGTCAGTGGCCTCTAGGTCACAAACCCTGTGCCTGACCAGAACCAGAACACTCATCCTTAATTCCAGCCTCTAGGAACCACACACACTGTCAGCTGTTTGGGCCTGCAATGTCCTTTGGCCCTAACTCTATCCCTAGCTTGGGTTCTCATGTCTCCGTCCCCTAAGGGTGGGCTCCAAAGCCCTAGGATTTGGTGATGCCTGAGCAATACCACAGGACTCAGCCTCACACCCAGATGGAAATCTCTCCATAATGGACTCCAGTAAGTATATAGGTCAGTATAAATATGAAGGCCCATCTGTTTCCATCCCAGTGAACTCCCACATTCAAGGGCTCATGGATTGAAACGCTGAGCCGGACACTCACCCTGACCCATGTCCTCAACTCAGCCCTCCAGGACGCTCACCACACGGTTGGCAATTCAGACCTTCCATTTTCCTAGGTCCTAACCCTAACCCTATTTGGAGTGCTGAGAGGTCCATCTGTAGAGGCCTGGATCCCAAGACCCGGGTATTGGGAACACTTTAGCAAAACCAGAGGATCAGCCCACCACACAAAAGGAAACTCCTTTTTTTACTCCAGACTGGATTCAGAGCATGAGACATCTGAATGCAAACCTGAGACAATGTCAGTGAACCTACACTTCCATCCACCCTCTGAAGACAATCCCTGAGCTTGATACACACCCTAAATCTCCATTGTATCTCAGACCTTGTGAAAATCTCCAAAGTTCTGGCTGATTGTATCTTCTAGGCTTCTGGGCCTTAATCCAACGGAAGGTCTAGACATGGGTGAAAATAGGAACAGATATTTCTCCAATGATGACACGCATGTGACCAACAGATATATACATAAATGTTCTATATCACATGGCTTCTGGGAAATGCAAATCTAAACCACATTGAGGTGTCCTATCACACCAGGCAGAATGTCTAAAGTTAACAGGACATGAAACCACAAATATTGGTGAGGATGCAGAGAATGGAGAACCCTCCTACACTCCTGGTTGGAATGCAGACTGTTATATCCACTCTGGAAAACAGTACGGGGTTTCCTCAAGAAGTTAAAAGTAAAGTTACCCTAAAACACAGCAATTTCACTACAGGGCTTTTACCACAAAAATAGAGATGTAGGGGAAAGAACTGGCACCTGCACCCCAGTGTTCATCGCAACAATATCCACTCTAGATAAACTATGGAAAGAACCCAGATATCTATGGACAGAGGAATGGATAAAGAAGATGTGGTTCATATATTCAATGGAATATTCCTCAGCCATCAGAAAGGATGAATACTTACCATCACATCAACCTGGATGGGTCTGGAAGATATTATGCTGAGTAAAATATGTCCATGAAAGAAACACAATTATCATAGGGTTTCACTCATATGTGAAATATCAGAAACAGGGCAGAGAACCGTAGGCAAAGGAAGGGGAAACAGAATGGGAAGTCATCAGAGATGGGGAAAAAACCATGATAGACTCTTAACTATAGCAACCAACTGAGGGTTGCTGGATGGGGGGTGGGGGGGTTACTGGGGTGATGGGCATTAAGGAGGGCACGTGATGCAATACACATCTGATATATTATTTAACACTACATCTGAAAATAATGATGTATGATAAGTTGGCTCATTGAATTCAAATAAAAAATGAAAGAACTCAAATAAACTACCCTAACAATTTGTATGGAATCACAAAAGATACTGAACAACCAGCACAATGTTATGAAGAAAAACAAAACTGGAGGCGTCACAATTCCATATTTCAAATTATACTACAAAGCTGCATTCATCCTCACAGTATGGGACTGGCAAAAAAAAAAAAAAATACACACAGTGACCAAGGAAACGGAATAGAAGCTCAGACATCAGCCCACAATCACGTGCCCAATTAATCTTCTGCAAAACAGGCAAAACTATTAAAAGGGAAAAGGACAGTTTCTACAACAAATGGTGTTGGGAAAACTGAACAGCTATGCACAAAACAATGAAATTAGACTGCTTTCTTACACCATATGGACACATAAACTCAAAACAGTTTCAAGACCTCAATGTGAGACCTTAAATCACAAAAATCCTACAAGAGGGCACAGACAGTAACTTCTCTGACATGAACCATACATTTAATAGACATGCCTCCTAAGGCAAAGGAAACAAAAGCAAAAATAAACTACTAGAGCTCCATCAATATAAAAACTTACCGCACAGCAGAACAGCAATGAAAATGTAATAAATAGAATACAACGTACTTAAGAGGAGAAGATGTTTGCAAATATCATGTGCAATAAAGGGGTAGTGTCCAAAATATGTAGAACTGATACAACGCAACAACCAAAAAACAAAAAATCCAATTAAAAAATAGACAGAAGACATGAACAGACATTGCTCCAAAGAAGACATACAGATGGCCAACAGTCACGTGAGAAGATGTTCACATCAGCCATCAACAGGAAAATCCAAATGAAAAGGTCCATGAGATATTACCTCATACTATCAGAATGGCTAACAGCACCAGCACAAGAAAACAAATGTTGGGAGGATGTGGGTAAAAGGGAACCCTCTTGCACTGTGGTGGGAATGCTAGCTGCTGCAGTCCCTGTGGAAAACAGTATCACTGTTCCTCAAAACGTTAAATATTAGAACTACCTTATAATCCAGCAATCACACTACCGGGTGATTACCCGACGAATATGAGAACAGTAACTCAAAAGGATACATGTGCCCCTATGTTTCCTGCAACATTAATTACAATATTACAATATGGAAACAATCCAAGTATTTCTTGATAACTTGATAAATGAGATGATAAATGTATACACACACACACACACACACACAGTGCGAAATTACTCAGCCATAAAAAATCTTGCCATTTGCAGACACATGGATGGAGCTAGAGAATACTATCCTAAGTGAAATCAGTCAGAGAAAGACAAAGGCCTTTGGATGTCACTCTTCCATGGAATTTAGGAAACAAACATACATAAATAAAGGAGAAAGAAGATACAAAACAAAAACCGACTCTGTGGTTACCAGAGTGGAAGTGGATGGAGGGATGAGTGATATAGATGACGGGGACTAAGAGTATAATTTTCTTTTTTTTTATTTGTTTATTTTCAGCATAACAGTGTTCACTGTTTTTGCACCACACCCAGTGCTCCATGCAGTACGTGCCCTCCCTATTACCCACCACCTGGTTCCCCAACCTCCCAACCCCCGCCCTTCCAAAACACTCAGGTTGTT
Source organism: Meles meles (assembly GCF_922984935.1). NCBI lineage: Eukaryota > Metazoa > Chordata > Mammalia > Carnivora > Mustelidae > Meles > Meles meles. The sequence continues at coordinate 867,472 of NW_025721618.1, read as the reverse complement.
TTTCAGAGTCCATAGTCTCTCATGGTTCATCTCCCCTTCCAGGTTCCCTCAACTCCCTCTCCTCTCCATCTCCCCATGTCCTCCGTGTTCTTTGTTATGCTCCACAAATAAGGGAGACCATATGATATTTGACTCTCTCTGCTTGACTTATTTCACTCAGCATAATCTCTTCGAGTCCCGTCCATGTTGCTACAAAAGTTGGGTATTCATCCTTTCTGATGGAGCCATATACTCCATTGTGCATATGGACCACATCTTCCTTATCCATTCATCCGTTGAAGGGCATCTTGGTTCTTTCCACAGTTTGGCAACCGTGGCCATTGCTGCAATAAACAATGGGGTACAGATGGCTCTTCTTTTCAACCATCTGTATCTTTGGGGTAAATACCCATCAGTGTAATTGCAGGGTCATAGGGAAGCTCTATTTTTAATTTCTGGAGTCATCTGCACATTGTTCTCCAAAGTGGCTGCACTAAATTGCAGTCTCACCAACAGTGTAACAGGGTTCCACTTTCTCGACATCCTCTCCAACAAACGTTATTTCCTGTCTTCCTAATTTTGGACATTCTAACTGGTGTTAGGTGGTATCTCAATGTAGTTTTAATTAGAATCTCCCTGATGGCGAGGCAGACGCCACCCTCTCCACAGATTCTGGGGGTATCACCTTGGCGGTGGCAGCTGGGGCCGGGCCTGCCACGAAATCCGGGCCCGGGCCCGGTCCTGTTTGCTCAGCCTTCCGTTGCCAGGGGCCTGAGCCTGGGGGCCTCCCCATGGGGAACCCTGAGTCCCGCGCCACGAGTCACCCGACCGTCCCGGCGACAACGGCACCATTCGCGGCTTCGTCCCAGCCGTGGAGTGAGAGATCAATCCGTTTCCCCACAGAGGCCAGCCCCCTCCACGGGCGCCCCGGGCGCCCGCCAGGGCGGAGGCGGACGCCGGCCTCTACGCCTCCATCCACGCTGCTCGGGGAAACCTCCCCGGCGCTGGGGCCGCCGGCCGCGCCCCATCGTCGCGGCTCGTTTTCCGGGTGGCCGCGACATGCCCCGAGCGAGAAAGGGCCCTGCTCCACGCGGAACTGGGCGCTGACCAGGGCTGCCCAACGCCGACCAATTCTCACGAGCGTTCTGCCCAAATCGATCCCGATTTGGGCAGAACGCTCGTGAGAATTGGCCGGAAAAAGCCCGGCGAACACACTTCGGGCACCACAGGGCAGCAGGGCCACTCCCCCGGGGCCCTGTCCGGGATCGCGTGTCGTCGCGTTTCGGCACCGCCAGGAGGAGCTCCGGGAGGCATGCACCGGGGAGGCCGACGCCTCCCGCTCCTCAGCCTCCGGGGGTCCCGTCCCTGGCGCCGGCAGCTGGGGCCGGGCAGCCTTGAAAGCCGGGCCGGGCCCGGGCCTGTTTGCTCAGCCTTCCGTTGCCAGGGGCCTGAGCCTGGGGGCCTCCCCATGGGGAACCCTGAGTCCCGCGCCACGAGTCCCCCGACCGTCCCAGCGACAACGGCACCATTCGCGGCGTCGTCCCAGCCGTGGAGTGAGAGATCAATCCGTTTCCCCACAGAGGCCAGCCCCCTCCACGGGCGCCCCGGCCGCCCGCCACGGCGGAGGCGGACGCCCGGCCACGGCGCCTCCATCCACTCTGCTCAGGGAAACCTCCCCGGCGCTGGGGCCGCCGGCCGCGCCCCATCGTCGCGGCTCGTTTTCCGGGTGGCCGCGACATGCCCCGAGCGAGAAAGGGCCCTGCTCCACGCGGAACTGGGCGCTGACCAGGGCTGCCCAACGCCGGCCAATTCTCACGAGCGTTCTGCCCAAATCGATCCCGATTTGGGCAGAACGCTCGTGAGAATTGGCCGGAAAAAGCCCGGCGAACACACTTCGGCAACCACAGGGCCGCAGGCCCGCCCCCCCGGGGCCCTGTCTGGGATCGCGTGTCGTCGCGTTCCGGCACCGCCAGGAGGAGCTGCGGGAGGCGTGCACCAGGGAGGCCGACGCCTACCGCTCCTCAGCCTCCCGGGGTCCCCTCCCTGGCGCCGGCAGCTGGGGCCGCGCAGCCCCGAAAGCCGGGCCCGGGCCCGTGCCTGCTTGCTCAGTCTTCCGTTGCCAGGGGCCTGAGCCTGGGGGCCTCCCCATGGGGAACCCTGAGTCCCGCGCCACGAGTCCCTCGACCGTCCCGGCGACAACGGCACCATTCGCGGCTTCGTCCCAGCCGTGGAGTGAGAGATCACTCCGTTTCCCCACAGAGGCCAATCCCCTCCACGGGCGCCCCGGACGCCCGCCACGGCGGAGGCGGACGCCCGGCCAGGGGGCATCCATCATCTCTGCTCGGGGAAAACTCCCCAACGCCGGGGCCGCCGGACGCACCCCATCGTCGCGGCTCGTTTTCCGGGTGGCTGCGACATGCCCCTGTGAGAAAGGGCCCTGCTCCACGCGGAACTGGGCGCTGACCAGGGCTGCCCAACGCCGGCCAATTCTCACGAGCGTTGTGCCCAAATCGAACGCTCATGAGAATTGCCTGGAAAAAGCCCGGTGAACACACTTCGGGCACCTCCGAGCCGCAGGCCCGGCCCCCCGGGGCCCTGTCCGGGATCGCGTGTAATCCCGTTACGGCACCGCCAGGAGGAGCTCCGGGAGGCGTGTAACGGGGACGCCGACGCCTCCCGCTCCTAAGCCTCCGGGGGTCCCCTCCCTGGCGCCGGAGGCTGGGGCCGGGCCAGCCCCGACAGCCGGGCCCGGGCCCGGGCCTGCTTGCTCAGCCTTCCGTTGTCAGGGGCCAGAGCCAGGGGGCCACCCCGTGGGGAAACCTGAGACCCGCGCCAGGAGTCCCCCGACCGTCCCGGCGACAACGGCACCATTCGCGGCTTCGTCCCATCCGTGGAGTGAGAGATCAATCCGTTTCCCCACAGAGGTTAGCCCCCTCCACGGGCGCCCCGGCTGCCGACACGACGGAGGCGGAAGCCCGACCAGGGCACCTCCATCCACTCTGCTTGGGGAAAACTCCCCGACGCCGGGGCCGCCAGCCGCGCCCCATCGTCGCGGCTGCTTTTCCGGGTGGCCGCGACATGCCCCGAGCGAGAAAGGGCCCTGCTCCACGCGGAACTGGGCGCTGACCAGGGCTGCCCAAACCGGCCAATTCTCACGAGCATTCTGCCCAAATCGATCCCGATTGGGCAGAACGCTCGTGAGAATTGGCCGGAAAAAGCCCGGCGAACACACTTCGGGCACCACAGGGCCGCAGGCCCGCCCCCCCGGGGCCCTGTCCGGGATCGCGTGTCGTCGCGGTCCGGCACAACCAGGAGGAGCACCGGGAGGCGTGCCCCGGGGAGGCCGACGCCTCCCGCTCCTCAGCCTCCGGGGGTCCGCTCCCTGGCACCGGCAGCTGGGGCCGGCCAGCCCCGAAACCCGGGCCCGGGCCCGGGCCTTCTTGCTCATCCTTCCGTTGCCAGGGGCCTGAGCCTGGGGGCCTCCCCATGGCGAACACTGAATCCCGCGCCACGAGTCCCCCGACCGTCCCGGCGACAAGGCACCATTCGAGGCTTCGTCCCAGCCCTGGAGTGAGAGATCAATCCGTTTCCCACAGAGGCCAGCCCCCTCCACGGGCGCCCCGGCAACCCGCGACGGCGGAGGCGGACGCCCGGCCACGGCGCCTCCATCCACTCTGCTTGGGGAAAACTCCCCAGCGCCAGGGCTGGCGGCCGCGCCCCATCGTCGCGGCTCGTTTTCCGGGTGGCCGCGATATGCCGCGAGCGAGAAAAGGCCCTGCTCCACGCGGAACTGGGCGCTGACCAGGGCTGCCCAACGCCGGCCAATTCTCACGAGCGTTCTCCCCAAATCGACCCGATTTGGGCAGTACGCTCGTGAGAATTGGCCGTAAAACGCCCGGCGAACACACTTCGGGCACCACAGGGCCGCAGGGCCACCCCCGCGGGGCCCTGTCCGGGATCGCGTGTCGTCGCATTCCGGCACCGCCAGTAGGAGCTCCGGGAGGCGTGCCCCGGTGAGGCCGACTCCTCCCGCTCCTCAGCCTCTGGGGATCCCCTCACTGGCGCTGGCAGCTGGGGTCGGGCCAGCCCCGAAAGCAGGGCCCGGGCCCGGGCCTGCTTGCTCAGCCTTCCGTTGCAGGGGCCTGAGACTGGGGGCCTCCCCATGGGGAACCCTGAGTCCCGCGCCACGAGTCCCCCCGACCGTCCCGGCGACAACGGCACATTTCGCGGCTTCGTCCGAACCGTGGAGTGAGAGATCAATCCGTTCCCCCACAGAGGCCAGCCCCCTCAACAGGCGCCCCGGCCGCGTGCCACGGGGGAGGCGGACGACCGGCCACGGCGCCTCCATCATCTCTGCTCGGGGAAAACTCCAAAGCGCCGGGGCCGGCGGCCGCACCCCATCGTCGCGGCTCGTTTTCCGGGTGGCCGCGATATGCCCCGAGCGAGAAAGGGCCCTGCTCCACGCGGAACTGGGCGCTGACCAGGGCTGCCCAACGCCGGCCAATTCTCACGAGCGTTCTGCCCAAATCGATCCCGATTTGGGCAGAACGCTCGTGAGAACTGGCCGGAAAACGCCCGGCGAACACACTTCGGGCACCACAGGGCCGCAGGGCCGCCACCCCGGGGCCCTGTCCGGGATCGCGTGTCATTGCGTTCCGGCACCGCCAGGAGGAGCTGCGGGAGGCGTGCACCGGGGAGGCCGACGCCTCCCGCTCCTCAGCCTCCGGGGGTCCCCTCCCTGGCGCCGGCAGCTGGGGCCGGGCAGCCCCGAAAGCCGGGCCCCGGCCCGGGCCTGTTTGCTCAGCCTTCCGTTGCCAGGGGCCTGAGCCTGGGGGCCTCCCCATGGGGAACCCTGAGTCCCGCGCCACGAGTCCCCCGACCGTCCCGGCGACAACGGCACCATTCGCGGCTTTGTCCCAGTCGTGGAGTGAGAGATCAATCCGTTTCCCCACAGAGGCCAGCCCCCTCCACGGTCGCCCCGGCCGCCCGCCACGGCGGAGGTGGACGCCCGGCCTCGGCGCCTCCATCATCTCTGCTCGGGGAAAACTCCCCAGCGCCGGGGCCGCCGGCCGCGCCCCATCGTCGCGGCTCGTTTTCCTGGTGGCCACGACATGCCCCTAGCGAGAAAGGGCCCTGCTCCACGCGGAACTGGGCGCTGACCAGGGCTGCCGAACGCCGGCCAATTCTCACGAGACTTCTGCCCAAATCGATCCCGATTTAGGCAGAACACTCGTGAGAATTGGCCGGAAAACCCCCGGCGAACACACTTCGGGCACCACAGGGCCGCAGGACCGCCCTCCGGGGCCCTGTTCGGGATCGCGTGTCATCGCGTTCCGGCACCGCCAGTAGGAGCTCCGGGAGGCGTGCCCCGTGGAGGCCGACGCCTCCCGCTCCTCAGCCTCCGAGGTGTCCCCTCCCTGGCATCGGCAGCTGGGGCCCGGCCAGCCCCAAAACCCGGGCCCTGGCCCGGGCCTGCTTGCTCAGCCTTCAGTTGCCAGGAGCCTGAGCCTGGGGGCCTCCACATGGGGAACCCTGTGTCCCGCGCCACGAGTCCCCCGACCGTCCCGGCGACAGCGGCACCATTCGAGGCTTCGTCCCAGCCGTGGAGTGAAAGATCAATCCGTTTCCCCACAGAGGCCAGCCCCCTCCACGGGCGCCCCGGCAGCCCGCCACGGCGGAGGCGGACGCCCGGCCACGGCGCCTCCATCCACTCTGCTCGGGGAAAACTCCCCGGCGCCAGGGCCGGCGGACGCGCCCCATCGTCGCGGCTCGTTTTCCGGGTTGCCGCGCCATACCCCGAACGAGAAAGCGCCCTGCTCCACGCGGAACTGGGCGCTGACCAGGGCTGCCCATCGCCGGCCAATTCTCACGAGCGTCCTGCCCAAATCGATCCCGATTTAGGCAGAACGCTCGTGAGAAGTGGCCGGAAAACGCCCGGCGAACAAACTTCGGGCACCACAGGGCCGCAGGGTCGCCCCCCCGGGGCCCTGTCCGGAATCGCGTGTCGTCACGTTCCGGCACCGCCAAGAGGAGCCCCGGGAGGCGTGCACCGGGGAGGCCGACGCCTTCCGCTCCTCAGCCTCCGGGGGTCCCCTCCCTGGCGCCGGAGGCTGGGGCCGGGCCAGCCCCGAAAGCCGGGCCCGGGCCAGGGCCTGCTTGCTCAGCCTTCCGTTGCCAGAGGCCTGAGCCTGGGGGCCTCCCCATGGGGAAACCTGAGTCCCGCGCCACGAGTCCCCCGACCGTCCCGGCGACAACGGCACCATTCGCGGCTTCGTACCAGCCGTGGAATGAGAGATCAATCCGTTTCCCCACAGAGGCCAGCCCCCTCCACGGGCGCCCCGGCCGCCCGCCACGGCGGAGGCGGACGCCCGGCCACGGCGCCTCCATCCACTCTGCTCGGGGAAACCTCCCCGGCGACGGGGCCGCCGGCCGCGCCCCATCATCTCGGCTCGTTTTCCGGGTGGCCGCGACATGCCCCGAGCGAGAAAGGGCCCTGCTCCACGCGGAACTGGGCGCTGACCAGGGCTGCCCAACGCCGGAAAATTCTCACGAGCGTTCTGCCCAAATCGATCCCGATTTGGGCAGAACGCTCGTGAGAATTGGCCGGAAAAAGCCCGGCGTACACACTTCGGGCACCACAGGGCCGCAGGGCCGCCCCGCCGGGGCCCTGTCCGGGATCGCGTGTCGTCGCGTTCCGGCACCGCCAGGAGGAGCTCCGGGAGGCGTGCACCGGGGAGGCCGACGCCTCCCGCTCCTCAGCCTCCGGGGGTCCCCTCCCTGGCGCCGGCAGCTGGGGCCGGGCAGCCCCGAAAGCTGGGCCCGGGCCCGGGCCTGTTGGCTCAGCCTTCCGTTGCCTGGGGCCTGAGCCTGGGGGCCTCCCCATGGGGAAACCTGAGTCCCGTGCCACGAGTCCCCCGACCGTCCCGGCGACAACGGCACCATTCGCGGCTTCGTCCCAGCCGTGGAGTGAGAGATCAATCCGTTTCCCCACAGAGGCCAGCCCCCTCCACGGGCGCCCCGGCCACCCGCCACGGCGGAGGCGGACGCCCGGCCACGGCGCCTCCATCCACTCTGCTCGGGGAAACCTCCCCGGCGCCGGGGCCGCCGGCCGCGCCCCATCGTCGCGGCTCGTTTTCCGGGTGGCCGCGACATGCCCCGAGCGAGAAAGGGCCCTGCTCCACGCGGAACTATGCGCTGACCAGGGCTGCCCAACGCCGGCCAATTCTCACGAGCGTTCTGCCCAAATCGATCCCGATTTGGGCAGAACGCTCGTGAGAATTGGCCGGAAAAAGCCCGGCGAATACACTTCGGGCACCACAGGGCCGCAGGGCCGCCCCGCCGGGGGCCTGTCTGGATCGCTTGTCGTCGCGTTCCGGCACCGTCAGGAGGAGCTGCGGGAGGCGTGCACCGGAGTGGCCGACGCCTCCCGCACCTCAGCCTCCGGGGGTCCCCTCCCTGGCGCCGGCAGCTGGGGCCGGGCAGCCCCGAAAGCCGGGCCCGGGCCCGGGCCTGCTTGCTCAGTCTTCCGTTGCCAGGGGCCTGAGTCTGGGGGCCTCCCCATGGGAAGCCCTGAGTCCCGCGCCACGAGTCCCCCGACCGTCCCGGCGACAACGGCACCATTCGCGGCTTCGTCCCAGCCGTGGAGTGAGAGATCAATCCGTTTCCCCACAGAGGCCAGCCCGCTCCACGGGCGCCCCGGCCGCCCGCCACGGCGGAGGCGGACGCCCGGCCACGGCGCCTCCATCCACTCTGCTCGGGGAAACCTCCCCGGCGCCGGGGCCGCCGGCCGCGCCCCATCGTCGCGGCTCGTTTTCCGGGTGGCCGCGACATGCCCCGAGCGAGAAAGGGCCCTGCTCCACGCGGAACTGGGCGCTGACCAGGGCTGCCCAACGCCGGCCAATTCTCACGAGCGTTCTGCCCAAATCGATCCCGATTTGGGCAGAACGCTCGTGAGAATTGGCCGGAAAAAGCCCGGCGAACACACTTCGGGCACCACAGGGCCGCAGGGACGCCCCGCCGGGGCCCTGTCCGGGATCGCGTGTCGTCGCGTTCCGGCACCGCCAGGAGGAGCTGCGGGAGGCGTGCACCGGGGAGGCCGACGCCTCCCGCTCCTCAGCCTCCGGGGGTCCCCTCCCTGGCGCCGGCAGCTGGGGCCGGGCAGCCCCGAAATCCGGGCCCGGGCCCGGGCCTGTTTGCTCAGCCTTCCGTTGCCTGGGGCCTGAGCCTGGGGGCCTCCCCATGGGGAAACCTGAGTCCCGTGCCACGAGTCCCCCGACCGTCCCGGCGACAACGGCACCATTCGCGGCTTCGTCCCAGCCGTGGAGTGAGAGATCAATCCGTTTCCCCACAGAGGCCAGCCCCCTCCACGGGCGCCCCGGCCACCCGCCACGGCGGAGGCGGACGCCCGGCCACGGCGCCTCCATGACTCTGCTCGGGGAAACCTCCCCGGCGCCGGGGCCGCCGGCCGCGCCCCATCGTCGCGGCTCGTTTTCCGGGTGGCCGCGACATGCCCCGAGCGAGAAAGGGCCCTGCTCCACGCGGAACTGGGCGCTGACCAGGGCTGCCCAACGCCGGCCAATTCTCACGAGCGTTCTGCCCAAATCGATCCCGATTTGGGCAGAACGCTCGTGAGAATTGGCCGGAAAAAGCCCGGCGAACACACTTCGGGCACCACAGGGCCGCAGGGCCGCCCCCCCGGGGCCCTGTCCGTGATCGCGTGTCGTCGCGTTCCGGCACCGCCAGGAGGAGCTGCGGGAGGCGTGCACCGGGGAGGCCGACGCCTCCCACTCCTCAGCCTCCGGGGGTCCCCTCCCTGGCGCCGGCAGCTGGGGCCGGGCAGCCCCGAAAGCCGGGCCCGGAACCGGGCCTGTTGGCTCTGCCTTCCGTTGCCAGGGGCCTGAGCCTGGGGGCCTCCC